>NC_056629.2:54800342-54935342 GCF_002870075.4 Lactuca sativa | reverse complement strand
TTATATTTCTAATTTATTTCCTCTAAAACAACTTTCAGTTAGATACTGATATAAACATGTGAAATTTGAAGGAAAAACATAAAAAGCACATCAAGAATTATATCATGTATAACAACAAGATGGAAATAATAAAAACTTATAGCCGACAAGTAGTGAAGCTTTACTACTAGTGGTAGATGATAGTATACATATTTATGGAGAAAGGATGTCATAAGGTTACATATTGGAGATGGGGCTTTTTAGTTGATGATCTGACCCCTAACGCTCTCAATAAGATAGTTGGTTTCGAGATGGCCTGTCGGGGAGTTAGGGGGCAGTGAGACTATGACATAGGTGATGATAACTATTTCCTTCAATGGGGAGGATTGAGACGACTACATGCTGGCCGCCGTCAGGATGAGCGCCGCCTGGAGGGCACACAGGATGATGCCCCAGTTCTTCATGGAGAAGGATATTGAGTGTGCATCTCCTCCCCCTACACCTTTTATCTTTTATGTGAATCTTGGTAGGGAGATGGATTTTCCAATCCTTACATGTGCGATTTGTTCTTTGTTGCAGGTCACGAGAGGATCATTCCTTTCGAGACGGTCCTATGGGGGGGGGGTAGGTTTCATGGCAGTTTTAAACACCGGGAAGTGCCTCTGGTGGAGATCCTTCCTCCACCGATCGGCGTTGATCGTGCTCTGGCTCTTGCTAGTATTAGAGGTGTTGTGACACGAGGGTCGGTGCGTAAGTTGACCCAGAGTTGATCAACGCAATTGTTGACATTGTTTCTCGCGACAATCCTCTGCCTCCTGATCCTGAGGATGAGGCGTTAGGGGAGTTGGCGACTAGAGGGAGCCGCTTATCTATCAAGCGGAGGTTTGTTTGGTTAGACTCCCCACTTACTGACGTTGTCCGTTCTAGCATTGTTAGCAAGCGTCTTCGTAAGAAACGCAACATTGACTTTCTATTGGGGGAGTCAGATGTGGTGGTGGAAATTCCCGATGATGACACTTCGAAACAGTCGAAGAGAATGGATGAAGAGGCGACGGGACAGCCTCCTGAACCTAAGGAGGAGCCCGAGGATACTATCGTTCCCAGTGAAGGCGTTATAGGCAAGGAGCCTAAGGTTGAGTTTCAAACCTCTTCTACTTTTTCTTCGCCTCTGGGAAAAGATGGTGTTATTGCAGGTTCCTCTTCTTTGCCTCTTATGGTCTCCTGAGTTTACATCTCGGAGTGGGGACTCCTAAAAGAGTCCTTTCTTACACAAAATTGTGTTGCGCACGAATGGGTCCGTCATGCTTTCCCTTCGGCCACAATCGAGGCCTTAAGGCTCTTCCCCAACTCGCACATGTGCAACAGTCTCCGATATGCAGTGGCTCAAGTCATCCTTGATGGGTTTTGAGCATAACAAACAATCCTATCTGTGCATGCAGCCCTAAATAAGATCTATGTTTTCTCTAATTGAACATACAATATAAACAACAATGTATAAACCCTAGATCTCTAGTATATAATAAAAACACACAATTAGGGTTGTGAAACATACCTTTGATTGTTATGTACTAATAACAATCTTAATCCAAGCTTGAAAACCTTTGGTAGCAAGCGTCACAAGTGTCGCGCTTCTAATGGCCCACACCCAAACCCTAGAAACCAAGGAAAACTATAGCTAGAGAGGAGACGAGAGGATAATTTCGGCCCTAAGCCTCTTCGAAGAGTCAGTCACGAAATTCTAAACCCTAATGGGTTTATATAGGAGTCTAGGAAGGTGTTGGATAGGGAAAGTATCTCTAAGATAACCCTAATCCCTTAGCTTCCTCCGTGAGGCATCCAAGGCACCCTTAGAGCCTATGGAAACCCTAAAAAGCATCTAGAGTTCGTCCACCCCTTATGGGAGGTTCTAGAATTGCTTAATTCTTAGTTATTGAACATTGATACCTATAGTCCTCCAAATTTTAATTAATCTAATTAATCCAAAAATTAATTCAATTAATTTCTGATTAAGCCTAGGGTTTGGGTTTCAGACCCATTTTGGTGGTTCCTAGGGGTAAATTTGGAAACTTTACCAATCTAGATGCCATTTTAGTTGAGATCTGAGTTTTGAAGCTCTTAGATCTGATAATGCCAGCTTAATGTATTAAGATGTTGGGTTTTAGGCGAACTCGACGTGTTTATTGATAAACACGGCGAGTTGGATCGGTTTCTTCTCGACCTTGCAATTAATGGAGAAACACGGCGAGTTGAAGGACAACTCAGCGTGTTGGGTCAGCTCGGGCCATTGACTTTGACTTTTGACTTTAGTCTTTGACCAAGTTTGACCTATTAGGGGCTTTGGGGAATTTTGAGTTGTATTAGGTTTAAGTAGAGCCGATATTCGGAGCCGAGATCTGTTCAACTATCGTTCTTATTCGAGGTGAGTTTCCTCATCGAGTTTAGCGGGTCGAAGGCACCAATGCCAGCCCATGTTTATGTTATGTTATGTTTGATGGGTTTTGGTCATAAGAACATCCTATGTGCTCATACAAACACTAATGCTTGGATCTAGGTTTCTCTATTGTACATGCAAGTTATCCAAGACTATAAACCCTAATTCTATCATACAAGTAATCATATCAACATGAGAATGGGTTTAAGATATTACCTTGATTGTTATGTAGCAATAACAATCCCAATTCCTCCTTGTATTGACTTTAGAAAGCTTAGAGTCACAAATGTCACTCCTCTAATGGTTCACAAACACCAAAAGCAAGAGGATGAAGAGGAGAGAGGAAGGAGGCTGCCCAAAAACGTGTGAAACCCTATAAGGATGCTTAGACACGTTATTGGGTCATAAGGGATCTATATATAGTGAGGCTATTAGGGTTATCTAACAAGGAAACCCTAATTTGGATGCTTAAGCCCTAAGCAACCCATGGATTCCTTTCCTTAAGGCCTTGGACGATTTCTTATGGGTTTCCCCATAGAATTCGTCCACTCCTTAATATAAGGCAATCCATAGACCAAATTGCAATTATCTTATAATTAGAATTCCAGTCCCTTAAGTTTAATTAATCTCTTTTAGTCACAAAACTAATTTCCAATTAATTCTTGACTAATATTAATTAAACAATATGATTTCTCCTTTAATATATTATTCTCATAATATATTAATAAATCATATTTAATCCTTTCTCTCCATAATTCATCCTATCAAGTTGCTTTGGTGAAGGCAACCCAAAAGGACCATGCACCATTGGGTCAAGTACATACCAAAATAGTTATGGACTTAGACACTAATCCAACAGTCTCCCACTTGGATAAGTCTAATAACCATTATGCGTATGACTTCAGATCCTGATCTGCAATCGTAGCTTTCCAAAGCCGCTGTTAACTCTGATCCTATCAGATACGCGTGTCCTTTAGATAAGGGATCATATATTCCTCCATTCTAGATATCGTATGAGACATGATTTCAAATCATTCTCTTTTTACTATTTCTCGACTTCCGATTCATGACGACGGACTAATTGAACAAATCAAATTAGTCTTAGCCTGGTCGAGCATTTACGTTTGTCATCACTAAATCATCGAGGGGCCCAAAGATATCGCTTTTATCCTACCGTGGATAAAAGGAACGGATAAACTTTGATACAATGCTTGCTTGCACTCACTCACCGAATCACACACAATAATATTTTTTATAACACCAAGTTAAAAGTGTGTTTACATATTATCAATGAGCAACCGATTTGCAAGATACAACTCACACATCTCGGTTTCAAGAATATAAGATGTTATCGTCTCACCAATCACTCATGACGCAATTCATGGAGTGATCCAAGTGAGCGTGGGTTTGATCCAATGCTCAAATCATATTCATAAGCACTCATGAACGTTGCAGCAAACATTTGCTTATGTCTAATGCTCTTTAGACAATCTACACACCAATTCACGACAGTCTTCATTCATATCTACTTTCAACATATGAACGACTGTGGCCCGTTCGAATAATTTGACTGTTCTTAACCAATTAAATTATTCAGGAAGTCAAAACATGCAAAGTGAAATACAAGAATAATACTAATTCCATATGGCCTCAAACCTCTGAGTATAAATAAAACACCTTTTATTTATCAGCATATCGATTACTCATTATTTGTCATTTCGGGTAATCAACTTCTTATTTGAATTATTACTACACTTGTCCCATGCTTCTAGCATGCACCCAATGTTTACCTATGGTTCTTATTTTGTGAAATAGATTAAATTGAGCACATTTCCAATCATTCTCATTTCACAACTCCAAATCCTTTTTCATAAGTGAAAGAATATCAAATTCTTGCCACTTATTGAATATGCTAGATTCTAACATTCTATGCAACGATCCTTTCGTAATGTCACTGCACTAAAGTCACAAAGAGTATTGCCAATGATATTCCAAAGTCCTCTATCGGAGATTGTTACAAGACAATTCCTTAGATATGATGTCTCTCACTCAAAGTACATTCCTTTGAACATCCTTTTGCATAAAAGTTTCTAATCTAGTCATAGATTTTTCAATATTCAATTCCCAATATGGACACATTTCCATATTTTCCATATGACAACTTATTCTTAATAGAATCTTATCTATTCATAATATTGTCGATATGGTCCATCCAATATGGAAACATTTCCATATTTTCCATATGACAACTCATTCTTAATAGAATCTTTTCTATTCATAATAATGTCGATATGGTCCATCCAATACCAAGCTTCCAACTACTCACAAGCAACCAATCCTCGTTGAACTTTGAATTGTCCTTTGATAGTTGTTTAATTATTTTAGTCAAAACCGATTCTAGTCCCTTTTCCCTCTAAATGCGCTAGACATTTGGAAAATTTTAGAATGGTCAAATATTAAAGCATTTGCAATCGATCCTATACCCGAAGCGTATGGGACACGATGCATAATGTCTTACATAAAGATTTGATACTTTATCAAATCTTCTGCCATAATGTTTTATTTGCTATGTTCTCAAAATTCGAATTGTGAAGAGGAATGCCGTAATCATAATCGAAATTTTAAGAACACACTATGTACCTTTGACTAAATTTTATTAACATTCCACAACCTAAGCCTTTAGATTTGAAATGAAGCATACCTCTCCCTTAATTATAGCAAAACAACTTTACAACCCTTACGACTTTGCAGGGTATAACTCTTGTTTTCTATAATTAATATTGCCAACTTGCAATACGAGCCTTAATAATCATACAATCATAACATTTATGCTCCCACTATCATGATGATTATTATAAAACATAACACTTATGCTCCCACTAGCTTCGACATGTATTCATAAACATCTTAACTTCCAGAAAAACAATGCCTATTGAATTTCTTAAGTCCATGTTTCTAATACTTAATGTTTTGATAATCTTTTATCAAGGCCTCTTAAACTTATACACCTTTGCCTTAGATAACTCATATGTGTGTCCAAACAATTAAGACTAATTGCCAAACCTCACAATTCAAATCATGGAAAGGGATACCGTAACCATAAGCGAATTCGAGAATGCAATTTTACAATCACTATCTTCTTAAAATATTTCTTAGTGAAAGCATTTCCTCACAATCATTTTCATGAAGGAACAAATCTTATGACACTTAGATTTAAATGGTGTATGTGTTCCTATCCATGTGAATTTGTTAAAACCAAAGTTTACGACAAATTCAAACTCATATTGTGACAACCCAAAATTTCTAGTTGTACGAACAATATCTATTCAATAGAAGTCAGTCCAATTTCAGTGATTTTCAGACTTTTCCGAACAAGTTAGTGTACATTAGGGTTTACACTTTAGGAGATATCAGGAGAGTGGATGCTCCTGGGTTTGTGAAATTTGAACATTTCAAGTTTCATAATGTTACAATCCAAGTTCAAGAATAAAAATATTTTCCGTCAAAATATTTCAGGACTATAAATAGTTTTCTGAATTAAATTAATTCATTATTCACAATTCCAGCTAGAGAAAAGCCATTTTCTCTCTGACAGATCTTCGGGTTTTTATCCCAGATTGTGAGTAACTCTTTCTAGTAGTGTTAGAATACATATTAGATGCATAAAACATGATTTAGATGGCTAAATCATGAGATCTAGGAGTTTACTCCCCAAGGTGTTCTTGGGCGGTAAACTCCTGAAACAAAGCCAAAACTGACATCGGTGCTAGGATAAGGCCTTAGAACATTAGGTATACACGTTAGGGACATGAAAACACACACAAACCCACCCAAGATTGGGAGTTTACTGCCCAGAACTCTCTTAGGCCGTAAACTCCATTTCCTAGCCCTAAATGGTGATTTGAGGACTTAAGGACTTTAAGGCTTGCATCTAGGATATTCTCCCAAGTAGCTTAAGGTCTTAAACACATCAAATGACACGAATGAAAGTGAGTTTACGGCCCAGAACTCTCCTAGGCCGTAAACTCCATGTAAATGATCACAAAGGGTGTTTTCATGACACCTAAGGCCCTAGACCTTTACAAGAAATTGTACCCACTAAATGGAAGGACCAAACCACACCAAAATCACATAAACAAGTGAGTTTACAGCCAAGACATGGTTCTTGGGCCGTAAACTCCTAAAAAGGGCACTAAGTGGTGCCTAATGCCTTCATATGCTAGGAATAAAAGTCTAGAACATATCCCACAAGTGCAAGAGGCTTGAAAGCAACCAAGGAGTCACCCCAAGGGAGTTTACGGCCGTAAACTCCAAGGGGAAATGTCCTTGAGGCCGTAAACTCCTATTTAGAGTACTTCTAGACCTTAAACCCTTCCAAGGACATAGCCACTAAGTTAGAATAATTCTAGAAAGCAAATGGGACTTCAAAACACACCAAACACACATGTTTGGGAGTTTACGGCCGTAAACTCAAGAGTTTACAACCGTAAACTCCATGTGTGATGGTTTATGGAGAGTAAACTCTCATATAGGGTCCTTTGGAAACCCTAAACTCAAGTACCCTGTCCCACAATAGCTTAGATGAAGTCCTTACGGCTTAAAACACTTATATAAAGTGTTAATTATGTCTAGGATGTCTTAAACATTATCAATTAGTCTTTTGTGTCTAATTGAGTGCATATATGTGTGATTATATGTTCATTAGGATCGTAGTGTGTGCGCAAGTCCTCGCTTAACACCTAGCAATCCGATACCGTTCAGTTCATTCCAATCACCAACTACAGGTGAGTTCATACCCCTTAATCAATGTTTTAAAGGATTTTAAATGCTTTAATGGGGGGAATACAAGTAGAAAACAATAAGTTATTAAATCAATTTTATGTATTTTATAACTGTGTTTTCACTCAGTAGATTTCACATATTTCAAAAGGAGTCACATGAAATGGTTTTCTATCTTAAAATACTTGGACAACATAAGTATTAGTTTTGAAATGTATAATGACTTCAAGTCACTTTAAATTATTGTTCAAAACTCCTAGATGTCTTGCAAAACCAGTATATTTTACCTTTTTGAATCAAACTATACTTATACGTATATGTTCATTTATATGTTAGAGATTATAGTTTTCATCCTTCGTTCAGTTTCCCGCACCCTGGCGTTGCGAGGGTGCATAAACCTACTTGAACAACCACATACTTTCCAGTTAGCTATCATAGGGATAGTCAGAAGACATCAAACAAGATTCAGTTCATTCATGAGTCTATACTAATGCCTTACATGATACATGAGTACACGTACTTAGGATTATATGATACATGAATATGTTTACATATACTTACCTGCTTACATGAACACACTTACATGAATACTATACAAGGACACTTCTTCATAGGTGCATTATCCTGTATCTACTTACCTTGGATACTTGAACTTAGATCTAAGAGGATGATTTATTAGTATTTACTGTGTAAATTTTCTTTCCTATCCTCGTTCAATGGGATGTTTCGGCGGGACTTACCATTCCGAATCTCACTGATTAGCACCAGTGGTCGATGACGTCTACGGATGTCTAAGGTAGTCACTTGATTAGTAGTCGGTGACGGGACTAACTATCCCTCTGTCCACTGTTGCAACAGTGGATGAGATGTGAATCTTCGGAGGATCATTAGGTTGACGATCTGCATCAAGAGATCGATACAGGAACTAACCCTCCTTCCATCCTGCTGCTGCTACAGAGGATGAGGGGACATTTTTCGGATGTTCCATAGGGTCTATCTTTCGCTTCAGCGATGTCGTGTTTGTCCTGGTAATCCAAGACAATAACACTTACCTGATTATATTTTCTCTATTTACTTTATTTTGTGATTACTTTCACATAAACGAGGAGTTAGACTAAGTGCTCTAGTACTAGTCAGTAGAAAGGAAAAACTATCATTTTACATACAAAACATTCGAGTCTTGGTAGAAGACTACACTTCATTCATACAAAACATTCGAGTCTTGGTAGAAGACTACACTTCATTCATACAAAACATTCGAGTCTTGGTAGAAGACTACACTTCATTCATACAAAACATTCGAGTCTTGGTAGAAGACTACACTTCATTCATACAAAACATTCGAGTCTTGGTAGAAGACTACACTTCATTCATACAAAACATTCGAGTCTTGATAGAAGACTACACTTCATTCATAAAAAACATTCGAGTCTTGGTAGAAGACTACATTTCATACTTATAGAAAATAAGGGTTTTTCTAGGGATTTCATACTTACCTCAACATTTTCACTTAAAGGTTTTCATGGCATTCATAGCAGATTTTCACAAACAAAGCAATGACACTTATATACTTATGAACTCACCAGCTTTAAAGCTGATACTCGCTTTCAAAATAACTTGTATTCTCAGGTCGCCAGTAGACAGGTACGGAGGACAGGTTTTGAGAAGACGGAGCAGTCAAGTCTCGTCTTTTATTTTGATTGTATATTTTTGGTGTCTTATTACAACGAAAGACCACACATGTATAAAACTTTACTTATAATGCAATGGATGATGCTGTTGCTTGTTTATTATATTACACTGTTGTGATACTGTACATGACGTCCTCCACCCCTGAACGTTTCCGCCGTTCGTGGTTTTGGGGTGTGAAAGATTGGTATCAGAGCATTGTTTATAGTGAATATAGTATATCAACCCATAAAAGATATACTAACTATAAATACATGGGATTAAAACACTCTGTCTAAGAGTTATACTTTTAAATAATAAAATATTTAACAAAGTATACGTGCCTGCATTCATACTAAAATCAGTGTCACAACAACAAGAACAAAAGTATTACGATTGTTGGATATCACAAGTAAGCCTGGGGATATATAGTCACTCTTGGGAATAGCATAGCCTGATCAACTATGCTGGTCCAAGGAGTGATTAGCATATGCCCAAGAATGGTTGTGATGTGGCAACAAGTCTAAAAACTTACCAACACAACCATAAAGAAATACCATATGGGTATTTGATCTTACTGTAATTATCTTAGTTAGTTCGTCTATTTTAGCTATTTCTTATATCCCTTTTCTCGCGTAGATTAAGATGGCTGGATTTCACCATGGCGATCCGTACTTCCCGAACCAAGGCAATGCGGGTTGGCTAGAGGCAGAGCCAGAAGATGATCACCCAATCCCTTTGGATGATCACCATGCTGAGGGCTTTTCTGATAGTTCTGACTCGGAGCCAGAAGTCAACAACCTACCCCCAGCTGCTGAAAACCCAAACCTGAACCCTTGCCCTGTGTTTCAAGGACACACACCCTTGTGGGCCATTAACTTGACTGAATGGAGTCAGGAACAAGGTCAGCCCATTCCCTACATTGGCAACTGAAGTTTCTACAACCTCACTGAAGGAGGTTCTGCTGATAGAGTCCTACTAATCATGGTGCGTAGGATTTCTCGGAACACGATAATGGCTCAAGCGACTATCAATCAAGTCTTGGAAGTTGACGCCAACTCTGGTGTTAACACTGTCCACATTCGCCAACTAGAGTTTGCTCATGAAAGGACTATGGTCCGTAATGCAAATCTACAAAGGGAACTTGCTGAAGCCCGAGCTGAAGTTAGAGAACTTCGAGCTCAACAAGCAAGGTCGGACAGGCGTATAAGGGACATCGAACGTCTACTGTCGGGATCGAGGACTCATGCTAGTAGTTCTCGTCGCCAATAGAATATCGTCATCTCATCTTTTGGATATAACCTAGTTTATGTAAAACTTTGGTCTAATTTCCTGTCTGTATAAATCTTAGACATGTTAGGTCTTTGTCTAATCTTAAGTCTGTCAAAATTTTCCATCTTGGTTGATGTAAGGCCTACTTCTAGGCCATTTTTCCCGAACTTGTTACATCTGTAATTCCAGTATTATTGACAGATATCTAATCTTATAGAAATTATTATCCAAATGCTATCTTCTTCATCTAGTCATGCTATTCTTTCTGTTGTTGGACTATGGTGATTTAGTCCATGAGACACATTCATTTATCATTTGTTCTTATCCATGTCGTCATCTTTTAAACGTATAGTTAAAGATGCCGCCACGTAGGAATCCAAGGAGGAACCCAAACAACGCAGCACCAATACCACCACCTCCACCACCACCTGTACCTCTTCAACCCCCAAATCCTTTTGATGCCACTATGTTCCAGGCAGCTTTCATCGCAGCAGTTGCAGCTGCTGTGTCAGCAATCAACGCTCCTGCCCCGAGTGGATCAGGAACAGGTGCACTACCCTCGAACCACGGCGAAAGCCATGGACACCCTCGGGAATGCACTTACAAGGACTTCACTAACGCCAAACCCCGCAGCTTCAATGGAACTGGGGGTGTTATGGTGTTGAGACAATGGATCGAGAAGATGGAATCTGTCTTCGAGATCTGCGCATGCCAAGAAGGCAGCAAGGTCAAGTTCGCAGCTTGTACCTTCTCTGACCGAGCACTAACATGGTGGAACAGCCATGTTAACTATCTAACTCTGGTGGTGGCGTATTCCATCAGCTGGGAAAAATTGAAAGAAATGCTCATGAAAGAATATTGTCCTCGAGGCGAAGTACAAAAACTCGAGCAGGAGTTCTGGGGTCTTCAAATGGTTGGATCCGACATCACTACCTACACAAATAGGTTTTGTGATCTGGCAAACTTATGCCCCGACATGGTTGCTCTCCAGAGCAAAAAGATCGAGAGGTATATCTGGGGACTGTCGCCCCAAATCCAGTCAAGTGTGATCGCTTCCAGGCCTATTACTTTTGATAGTGCCAAGGAACTGGCACAATCTCTTATCGATCACCGGAAACCTTAGAACATAACAATCCCTACCCCTGTACCACAAAAGTCCAACCCCGACCACGACAAGAAGGGGTGGAATAAGAGGAAAAGAGGGGCCTCACAAGGGTCCTCCAAGAAACAACAATTTGTGGCAATCAATGCTGCACAGTTACTCCTGTTGCCCCTGCCAACCTCTTACCAGCAAGAGCATATGCTGGAACCCTCCCGAAGTGCACCAAGTGCAACTTCCATCACAATGGACCTTGCAGGGAGATGCAGTGCTCTAACTGCAACAAGAAGGGACACACCGTCCGCTTCTGCAAAACTCCAACAGCTCAAGTTGCTCAAGTTCCTAACGCCGGTATGGGCCAAGCTTGCTACGGATGTGGCGAAGTGGGCCATTACAAGAGGAACTGCTCTAAAGCAGGGATGGCTGGAGGAGTGGGAAGACTTATGGCTCTAGGCCACGAGGAAGCAGTAGCTGATCCAACGATAGTTACTGGTACATTCCTCCTCGACAACTCTTATGCTTGCATACTTTTCGATAATGGAGCCGAGAAAAGTTTTGTAAGTCACAAATTTGCACACCTGCTTAAACAAAAACCATGTGCATTAGATAGTTCATTCACAGTAGAAATGGCTAACGGGAAAACAGAGAGTACAAACTGCATATATGTAGGTTGTACCTTAACTTTAGATAGCCATACTTTAAAGATAGATCTCATGCCAGTTACCATTAAATGTTTCGATGTTATCATCGGTATGGATTGGTTGAGTCTTCTGCGTGCCAACATTATGTGCTTCGAAAAAGCAGTTCGTCTTAACCTTCCTAACAACGAAACTTTAATTATCTACGGAGACAAACCTAGTACGAGCCTTCGCATCATTTCCTACATTCAAGCACAGAAGTGCTTGCGAAAGGAGTATCATGCATTCCTAGCCCACGTCGTCGATACCAGTCAAGAACTGAAGGACATCCAGAAAATCCCAGAAGTACACGACTTTCCCGACATATTCCTAGAAGAACTTCCCGGTTTACCACCACAACGCCAAGTCGAGTTCAGAATCGACTTAGTGCCAGGGGCTACCCCCGTAGCCAAATCTCCTTATCGTCTTGCACCGGCTGAAATGCAGGAACTTTCCAGTCAACTTAACGAACTTCTCAAGAAGGGATTCATTCGACCAAGCTTCTCACCATGGGGAGCACCGGTCTTGTTCATCAAGAAGAAAGATGGATCGTTTCGCATGTGCATCGACTATAGAGAACTCAACAAACTTACCATTAAAAATCGTTATCCCTTGCCTCGCATTGACGATTTATTTGATCAACTTCAAGGAGCCAACTACTTCTCGAAGATAGATCTGTGATCCGGATACCACCAACTACGAGTGTTAGAGGAAGATGTTCCCAAGACAGCCTTCCGAACTCGTTATGGGCACTACGAGTTTGTAGTGATGCCATTCGGATTAACTAACGCACCCGCAGTATTCATGGCTTTGATGAATAGGGTGTGTCGTCCTTACTTGGATCAGTTCGTCATCGTCTTCATTGATGACATACTCATCTACTCTCGAAGTAAGGAGGAGCATGGTCAACATCTCCGTAAAATCTTAGAAACATTGCGAACGGAGAAGCTCTACGCAAAGTTCTCGAAGTGCGAGTTTTGGATTCGGCGAGTCGAATTCTTGGGCCATGTGGTTAGCGAAGAAGGTATACACGTGGACCCTTCCAAAATTAAGGCCATCGAGAATTGGTCAGCACCAAAGACACCTACTGAAATTCGTCAATTTCTAGGTCTAGCTGGCTACTATCGCAGGTTCATTCAGAACTTCTCCAGCATAGTGAAACCTCTTACAACCCTGACCCAGAAAGGCGTGGCCTTCGACTGGGAGGAGAAACAGGAGAGAGCGTTCCAAACGCTCAAACGAGCCTTGTGCACCGCCCCGGTACTATCCCTTCCTGAAGGGATAGAAGACTTCATTGTCTATTGCGATGCATCCAATCAAGGACTCGGATGTGTTCTGATGCAGCGAGGTAAAGTCATCGCCTATGCCTCTAGACAGCTGAAGACACATGAGGTTAACTACACAACCCACGATCTTGAACTAGGAGCAGTTGTGTTTGCTCTGAAGATCTGGCGACATTACCTATACGGTACCAAAAGCACGATCTTTACAGACCATAAGAGTCTACAGCACATTTTCGACCAGAAAGAGCTCAACATGAGACAACAACGGTGGGTCGAGCTACTTAGTGATTACGAATGCGAAATTCGTTATCATCTGGGTAAAGCCAATGTAGTAGCCGACGCCCTAAGTCGGAAAGAATATACTGGTCGTAGGGTCAAATCTTTGACTCTAACTATCCATTCACACTTTTCCACGCAAATAAAGGAGGCTCAGCTCGACGCTTTGAAACCTGAAAACGTGGCGGGTGAATCCCTTAGAGGAATGGATAAGAACTTGGAAGTCAAGGGTGGCGGAGCCTTATACCTCATGGATCGGATCTGGACACCGAAACACGGTGGCTTCAGAGACCTGGTCATGACTAAAGCTCACAACACTCGTTATTCCGTCCACCCGGGTTCAGATAAGATGTATCTGGATCTTAAAAAGTTATACTGGTGGCCTAACATGAAAGCAGATATTGCTACCTTCGTGAGTAAATGCCTCACTTGCGCAAAGGTCAAGGTCGAATACCAGAAACCCTCCGATCTTCTACAACAACCGGAGATACCGGAATGGAAGTGGGAGCGAATCACTATGGACTTCATAACCAAGTTGCCCAAGACAACGGGTGGACTTGATTCCATATGGGTCATCGTCGATAGACTGACCAAGTCTGCACACTTCCTACCGATCAAAGAAACAGAGAAGATGGAGAAACTTACTAGAACTTACATTAGGGAAATTGTAAGGCTGCACGGTGTCCCGTTATCTATCATCTCGGACCAAGATAGTAGATTCACTTCGAGGTTCTGGCAGTCGTTACAAAGTTCCCTAGGAACTAGGCTGGACATGAGTACAACCTACCATCCACAGACCGACGGGCAAAGTGAGAGAACTATCCAAACCCTAGAAGATATGTTGCGTGCCTGTGTGATTGGCTTTGGAAAAGCTTGGGATACTCATTTACCCCTTGTCGAATTCTCCTACAACAACATTTATCACACGAGCATAAAGGCAGCTCCATTCGAGGCCCTCTATGGCCAGAAGTGCAGATCCCCTCTATGCTGGGCGGAAGTGGGTGATACCCAGTTAGCTAAGGGATGAGTTCCCGAAAGCACTCTCACGGGTCCGGAGATCATTCGGGAAACGACAGAGAAGATCGTTCAAATTCGTGAACGATTAAAAGCCTCTAGAGACCGACAGAAAAGCTACGCCGACAAGCGTAGGAAACCATTGGAGTTCCAGGTGGGCGACCGAGTCCTACTGAAAGTCTCACCCTGGAAGGGCTTAATACGCTTTGGAAAGAGTGGGAAGCTCAATCCGAGATACATAGGGCCTTTCGAGATTCTCGCAAGAATCGGCCCTGTGGATTACAAGCTCAATCTACCGAAAGAACTCAGTAACATACATCCTACCTTCCACGTGTCAAACTTGAAAAAGTGCCTATCTGACGATATTCTTGTCATTCCACTCGACGAGATCGAGATCAACGAGAGCCTCAACTTCGTGGAGGAACCAGTAGAGATCATGGACCGAGAGGTCAAGCAAACAAAGCAGAGCCGTATCCCGATAGTGAAGGTGCGCTGGAATGCAAAGCGTGGACCGAAATTCACTTGGGAATGAGAGGATCAGATGAAACTGAAATACCTTCATCTTTTCGCTTAATTATGTGTAATTTCTTACTTGCTTATATTCTAATTTCGGGACGAAATTCCTTCTAAAGGGGGGATGATGTGACAACCCGAAATTTCCAGTTGTACGAACAATATCTATTCAATAGAAGTCAGTCCAATTTCAGTGATTTTCATACTTTTCCGAACAAGTTAGTGTACATTAGGGTTTACACTTTAGGAGATATCAGGAGAGTGGATGCTCCTGGGTTTGTGAAATTTGAACATTTCAAGTTTCATAATGTTACAGTCCAAGTTCGAGAATAAAAATATTTTCTGTCAAAATATTTCAGGACTATAAATAGTTTTCTGAATTAAATTAATTCATTATTCACAATTCCAGCTAGAGAAAAGCCATTTTCTCTCTGACAGATCTTCGGGTTTTTATCCCAGATTGTGAGTAACTCTTTCTAGTAGTGTTAGAATACATATTAGATGCATAAAACATGATTTAGATGGCTAAATCATGAGATCTAGGAGTTTACTCCCCAAGGTGTTCTTGGGCGATAAACTCCTGAAACAAAGCCAAAACTGACATTGGTGCTAGGATAAGGCCTTAGAACATTAGGTATACACGTTAGGGACATGAAAACACACACAAAACCACCCAAGATTGGGAGTTTACTGCCCAGAACTCTCTTAGGCCGTAAACTCCATTTCCTATCCCTAAATGGTGATTTGAGGACTTAAGGACTTTAAGGCTTGCATCTAGGATATTCTCCCAAGTAGCTTAAGGTCTTAAACACATCAAATGACACGAATGAAAGTGAGTTTACGGCCCAGAACTCTCCTAGACCGTAAACTCCATGTAAATGATCACAAAGGGTGTTTTCATGACACCTAAGGCCCTAGACCTTTACAAGAAATTGTACCCACTAAACGGAAGGACCAAACCACACCAAAATCACATAAACAAGTGAGTTTACGGCCAAGACATGGTTCTTGGGCCGTAAACTCCTAAAAAGGGCACTAAGTGGTGCCTAATGCCTTCATATGCTAGGAATAAAAGTCTAGAACATATCCCACAAGTGCAAGAGGCTTGAAAGCAAACAAGGAATCACCCCAAGGGAGTTTACGGCCGTAAACTCCAAGGGGAAATGTCCTTGAGGCCGTAAACGCCTATTTGGAGTACTTCTAGACCTTAAACCCTTCCAAGGACATAGCCACTAAGTTAGAATAATTCTAGAAAGCAAATGGGACTTCAAAACACACCAAACACACATGTTTGGAAGTTTACGGCCGTAAACTCAAGAGTTTACAACCGTAAACTCCATGTGTGATGGTTTATGGAGAGTAAACTCTCATATAGGGTCCTTTGGAAACCCTAAACTCAAGTACCCTGTCCCACACTAGCTTAGATGAAGTCCTTACGGCTTAAAACACTTATATAAAGTGTTAACTATGTCTAGGATGTCTTAAACATTATCAATTAGTCTTTTGTGTCTAATTGAGTGCATATATGTGTGATTATATGTTCATTAGGATCGTAGTGTGTGCACAAGTCCTCGCTTGACACCTAGCAATCCGATACCGTTCAGTTCATTCCAATCACCAACTATAGGTGAGTTCATACCCCTTAATCAATGTTTTAAAGGATTTTAAATGCTTTAATGGGGGGAATACAAGTAGAAAACAATAAGTTATTAAATCAATTTTATGTATTTTATAACTGTGTTTTCACTCAGTAGATTTCACATATTTCAAAAGGAGTCACATGAAATGGTTTTCTATCTTAAAATACTTGGACAACATAAGTATTAGTTTTGAAATGTATAATGACTTCAAGTCACTTTAAATTATTGTTCAAAACTCCTAGATGTCTTGCAAAACCAGTATATTTTACCTTTTTGAATCAAACTATACTTATACGTATATGTTCATTTATATGTTAGAGATTATAGTTTTCATCCTTCGTTCAGTTTCCCGCACCCTGGCGTTGCGAGGGTGCATAAACCTACTTGAACAACCACATACTTTCCAGTTAGCTATCATAGGGATAGTCAGAAGACATCAAACAAGATTCAGTTCATTCATGAGTCTATACTAATGCCTTACATGATACATGAGTACACGTACTTAGGATTATATGATACATGAATATGTTTACATATACTTACCTGCTTACATGAACACACTTACATGAATACTATACAAGGACACTTCTTCATAGGTGCATTATCCTGTATCTACTTACCTTGGATACTTGAACTTAGATCTAAGAGGATGATTTATTAGTATTTACTGTGTAAATTGTCTTTCCTATCCCCGTTCAATGGGATGTTTCGGCGGGACTTACCATTCCGAATCTCACTGATTAGCACCAGTGGTCGATGACGTCTACGGATATCTAAGGTAGTCACTTGATTAGTAGTCGGTGACGGGACTAACTATCCCTCTGTCCACTGTTGCAACAGTGGATGAGATGTGAATCTTCGGAGGATCATTAGGTTGACGATCTGCATCAAGAGATCGATACAGAAACTAACCCTCCTTCCATCCTGCTGCTGCTACAGAGGATGAGGGGACATTTTTCGGATGTTCCATAGGGTCTATCTTTCGCTTCAGCGATGTCGTGTTTGTCCTGGTAATCCAAGACAATAACACTTACATGATTATATTTTCTCTGTTTACTTTATTTTGTGATTACTTTCACATAAACGAGGAGTTAGACTAAGTGCTCTAGTACTAGTCAATAGAAAGGAAAAACTATCATTTTACATACAAAACATTCGAGTCTTGGTAGAAGACTACACTTCATTCATACAAAACATTCGAGTCTTGGTAGAAGACTACACTTCATTCATACAAAACATTCGAGTCTTGGTAGAAGACTACACTTCATTCATACAAAACATTCGAGTCTTGGTAGAAGACTACACTTCATTCATACAGAACATTCAAGTCTTGATAGGAGACTACACTTCATTCATACAAAACATTCGAGTCTTGGTAGAAGACTACATTTCATACTTATAGAAAATAAGGGTTTTTCTAGGGATTTCATACTTACCTCAACATTTTCACTTAAAGGTTTTCATGGCATTCATAGCAGATTTTCACAAACAAAGCAATGACACTTATATACTTATGAACTCACCAGCTTTAAAGCTGATACTCGCTTTTAAAATAACTTGTATTCTCAGGTCGCCAGTAGACAGGTACGGAGGAAAGGTTTTGAGAAGACGGAGCAGTCAAGTCTCGTCTTTTATTTTGATTGTATATTTTTGGTGTCTTATTACAACGAAAGAACACACATGTATAAAACTTTACTTATAATGCAATGGATGATGTTGTTGCTTGTTTATTATATTACACTGTTGTGATACTGTACATGACGTCCTCCACCCCTGAACGTTTCCGCCATTCGTGGTTTTAGGGTGTGACACATATGGACCGAACTTTCTTAATCTTGATTTCTTGCCTTATGGTAGCACAGCTGCCCACCATGTCTTCCAAGTAGTTAAGCAGCTCACCTTTCCTATCAATGAACCTTTCATTGATTAAGGTGCCTTGCCTTTTATGCGTTCAAAATGAGAACTCATAGGACTCACATGCATAATTAACTCAACGAGAACAGCACAGAAACAAAATAATGTCAACATGATAGGTTGTAAACCTCAACTCGTGTGCTAGTGATGATCGATAAGGTTTATTTGATTTGTTCTTGAAATCTTTCAAGACCATTAAGACTCCCACTGACTCCTTGACATATAAGATTCTCTTGTCAATAACCATTTCTTGACAAACAATTATTCAAGAGTTAGTGTAGATTTTATCAAAACACTTCATAAATTTTCCTAGTTGGTCTTTGTCTTATCCAAGACATCACAACCTTCCAGATTTGATGAATGTTATAAACCTTCTTAATACTTGTCACTCATTGTCACAATCTTAACTCTAAGACTTGTTTTGGAACGAAGTATGATTGACTTCTTGATTTAACCATTTCTTCAATTCTTGATTCCTCTTCTTAGACATACAATTGTACTAAGACTCACTTAGAGGATCAATTGAGATATGGTTCTTAATCATTAAGACTTATCACAAAGCATAAAAGGTACTCTCCCTTTTTCTTAGAATGGAGAAACTTTTATCTTTCTGCCTACTTGATTTTTCTTATTCGTTCTGCTATTGATTTAAACCTTTTTAATCAATTCAGAATTACACTTAATCTTATAAGTATAATCATATTTACTAAACCTTTAGTAAATCATGACGAATATCTTTGTTATTCTTGTGATGGACTTAATCAACACACAACTTTGTGTACTCGATTTGTTAGTCCTTCACTTGACACTTTGTCAATGAGTTAGTCTAATTTCCAAATATGAAATTTCTCATTCATCGTGCAACCAAGTTGTATGATTCCAAGTTTCTGTCCAATTGAAACTTGGGCGATGAGAAACTCTCCCTATTTGGTAAATTCTCGATATTTCCACAAACAACATAATTAAGAATCAAATCCATTATTGCTAATAATAGAAACATTCTAACATCAATTTTCATATACGCCATTGCAAGGATAAATAAATAATATAAAATCAAAATTTATTTTATTGCGGAGAAATTCGTCCTTACAATGCAATTCATTGAAAAACTATGCTAATACATCTTTCTTAGCAATCTAATTCTAACTCTAAGTAGTAGCTCAAGAATCTAATCTTCAAGTAATGCGATCGAAATCCATTTCTTCACGGTTAGATTCTGCTCACTTCTTCCCTTAAGCTTCCTTTCTTTTCTTCGATCCTACAAAACATCAACTGTACTCTTATCACATTATGTATTAAGAATCTAGAATAGAAGCTTAAAAGAGTTAGTCAATGGATTTTACCTAACGTAGAGTCATACGTTTTGACTCTCCCATCTCTTAGATCTCTTAGGTAAATAGGGCAGTTTCGTCTCCAATGCCCCTTCTCTTGGCAATAAAAGCAAATCAACTCTTTCAGAACAGCACATGGAACTACTTCAGACATTGCCTTTCTCTTATGATCAAACTCTTCGATCATGGTATGTCTTTCGTTGCCAATGTCTATATCCATAGAGGTCATGAAGGCGGATTCACCAATCAACTTTTCTTTTCTATTGCACCAAACCATTGTTGATTCAGCAGCAATAAGCATATAGGTGAGATCTATAAGGGTCATGTCGTGGTTCATCATATAGTACTCTCTTACGAACTCACTATATGAGTTAGGAAGTGACTGAAGAACCCAATCAACAGCCATCTCCTCACTGACAACGGATCCCAACATTCTTAACCTATCAATGTGTGACTTCATCCCTAGGACGTGTGCACACAACGACTTTCCTTCTTTATGTTTACTTGCCAAAAGGGCTTGAGTGATCTTGAACTTTTCAAGCCTTCGAACTTGTGGGTTAGGGAGAATAATTGGAGGAGGAGGAGTAAGTGAAGCATGATTTATTGTTCTTCGATTGAATCGTGGAACATCATCTTCATGTGGAAAGCTTGTTCCACGGGATTTGGGAAGACCATAGTTGTCAAACTTTGACATCTACAAAACGGGAGAAAATGAATTCAAGTTAGTTGATTGATTGAGTCCTTAGTAAATCACCCAAATGAGATACTAAGGCTAGGAACCAACACAATACGCTGCAACCTAGAAAAGGGATGTCGTAATCTAGTTGCAGAATATTTGAAGGTAAGTGAATGACGATTCACTAATTTCCACCATGAAAAACGAAAAATAAATTTAAGTTCTAAATCTATGAAAACTCCTAGATCCATTGAGATTCATTGAACATTTCAATGGCATGTTTAAATCTCGATATGCCCCTCTAGTTTGTGACTGGGATGTCGAGGATCACAAAGCGGGTGTGAATAACCATGCAAACTTACATGGTGCCCTCACATGTTACAGTCACCTATTCGATGTGCCGGTAAACCACACACGCTCCACCGAACTATGACAAACATTGAGTCACCCTTTGCTACCTTTGCTTAGAACCATTTAGTGTGCCGGTAAAACCACACACGCTCCACTAACGTCTTCGCAATGGCACAAAGTTTAATTTCATGGAATTGCATCAATTCACTTTTGCCTAAGTAACTAGGATTGAGAATTTGTAAAACATTTAGTTACTTTTGTACTTCATTATACTTATAATGGAAGGTTTTGTCCTATCCTACCCGTTCGGCTAACGACCCTCCACTAGTCAAGAGTGCGGTGGGTAAGAGTGGATACCCATTCAATCGCCATTTTATAGGCAATTTTCTTAAACACCCCTTATAGACCAGCTTCGTGAATGAGGCCTACTAACGGTAAGACTGACTTTTACTCATACATATATATAATGTTGGACTTTTAATGTTATATATAGTATAGGGTGTATTTTACACTTTTAAAATACTAGGTGGTCAAATTTAATAATTATACCTTTAATTCAATTAAATTGTAAACCAAAACTATTATGGATTTATTAAACCTCTTTTAATTATACACCTTAATTAATTAATAAAACCATCAGGGTGTGATTTGAACTTTTCAAAACAATACTAGGGTTTTAGAATTTAACATTCCTAATTAAACTTTTAATCAACTTTTAAATTCCAAAACTTGAGGGCAAGTTTTGAAACATTTCAAAACATTAGGGTTAGAATTTAAATATACATCAAAATTAAACTTTTAATCACAATTTAAATTCCAAAACTTGAGGGAAAGTGTTGAAACCTTTTTCAAAACATTAGGGTTTTAACTATTTAAATTTCAAAACAACAAAACTTTTGAGTTCAAATTTAAACTATAAAACTTAAAGGGGAAAATATGAAACTTTTCATAGCACAAGGATCAAATAACAAATAATCTAAATTAACATTTAATCACATAATTATCCATATTTGATTTATTTAATGATTTCTTGCAAAACAATTTACCAATTTAATCAAAATAATTAATCAATTATCACATAAGGAAACAAATATTTTATTAATTGATAAGTATCTTAAATTAGATCAAGAATATACTCATATATATCAAAAAATCGGATTTATATTGATCTAATATGATAAGGCAAGTATCCTCAAGCAAAAACGGCAAAAAATCCCGGTTTTCCCTCATTCTGACCAGCTGAATCGTCGAGTCAGCATGGACTCGGCGAGTTCAGCCCCCAGAAACCCAAAAAAGGAATTTTTTCAACATAGAAGGTATCAATACAATAGAAACCAATCAAGGCTCTAATACCACTGATGGGTTTTGGTCATAAGAACATCCTATGTGCTCATACAAACCCTAATGCTTGGATCTAGGTTTCTCTATTGTACATGCAAGTTATCCTAGACTATAAACCCTAATTCTAGCATACAAGTAATCATATCAACATGAGAATGGGTTTAAGATATTACCTTCATTGTTATGTAGCAATAACAATCCCAATTCCTTCTTGTATTGACTTTAGAAAGCTTAGAGTCACAAATGTCACTCCTCTAATGGTTCACAAACACCAAAAGCAAGAGGATGAAGAGGAGAGAGGAAGGAGGCTGCCTAAAAACGTGTGAAACCCTAGAAGCATGCTTAGCCACGTTTTTGGGTCATAAGGGATCTATATATAGTGAGGCTATTATGGTTATCTAACAAGAAAACCCTAATTTGGATGCTTAAGCCCTAAGCAACCCATGGATTCCTTTCCTTAAGGCCTTGGACGATTTCTTATGGGTTTCCCCATAGAATTCGTCCACTCCTTAATATAAGGCAATCCATAGCCCAAATTGCAATTATCTTATAATTACAATTCCAGTCCCTTAAGTTTAATTAATCTCTTTTAGTCACAAAACTAATTTCCAATTAATTCTTGACTAATATTAATTAAACAATATGATTTCTCCTTTAATATATTATTCTCCTAATATATTAATAAATCATATTTAATCATTTCTCTCCATAATTCATCTTATCAAGTTGCTTTGGTGAAGGCAACCCAAAAGGACCATGCTAGTCAAGTACATACCAAAATAGTTATGGACTTAGACACTAATCCAACAATGTTAGTATGCTAGTTGACTTTGTGACTCTTGCATGTGTCTGTATTTATAAGCTTTCCGGGCTAAGCCCCGACGTCAGGCGGAGCCCGATGACTATTTGTATGTTATGTATCTATGTGATCGTTGAATGTGTATTTGTTTATTTGATATATGTTATTTTGTATGTTGGGCGGGGGGGGGGGGGGGGGGGCGTTCTATTAAAGAGCTCAGCTCGTTGTCGGGCGGGGCCCGATGCCAGACGAGGTCCGATGTCGGGCGGGGTCCGATGACAGGAGGTCATTATATGTTTATTGTATGTATGGTATGTGGTATTTTGGGGGAACTCACTAAGTCTTCTGCTTACTGTTTTCAGTTTATGTTTCAAGTATTCCGGTTGTAAAGGGAAGAGCTCAGGATGACTGGATCGCACACACCATTGGGATTCTGTATACGATGTTTTACTCTGATTTTATGGGAATTGATACATTGGTTTTTATTTGAATATTTGGATAATATTGGAAACTTACTATTTTATCTATTATTAAAAATGAAATTTTTGGGACCATATTTTTGGATGTTACAGTATGTGTATGTGTATGTTTATGTTTATCTATGTGTGTATCTGTCTACATGTATGCGTATAAAAAATCGCAAATAGTAAGTATTAAAATATTAAACTATTAAACGTGTAATGGATCCTGAAGGCACACACGACTTTATGAACAATATTAATAACTATAAGTTTGTGAAAATATAGATAATCATATATAAATGTTTAGATTTAGGTTAAAAAAATGAGATATTCGCATATAAAATTCTCGCAACCCACAGTAGATTTTCGCTGTCAATAGTTACATTTTCACAGTCAATGCCACTAAAATGAAGACGTTTTGACCAATAAAAAATGGGAAAATGACTCTTAAGGATAATTAACTTTTGCGTTTGTACTCATTTGGTCCCTTTTTTTGTATTCAATATACCATCGAACTTATTGTTGGTGTTTACCATAGCCCTTTTGATCGGCTTTTGACCTGTGATAGCCGGTCAAAGGGTTATGGTGAACACAAACAACAAGTTCGATGGTATATTGAGTACAAAAAAAATGAAAGGGACCAAATGAGAACAAACGCAACAGTTGGTTACTCTCTTGATTCATTTTCCCTTTACTCATTTACAACAAATCTCACATCATCTTCTACTGATATTAATAACTTTATGAGATTCATTCTTGCTTATCTTCAAAACATAACCTACGAAAGGACATTATTCATATATGTACAACTTTGTAATGCACTTGAATATTTATTAGGGGAATCTTGACTAAACATGCGCATTTCATGACTACATTTACATTTCCAATCAAATGATTTATCGTATCATGGATTCTAGACAAGTCTACAAATGAGTGGATTCACAAGTGCTGTGATTTTTTAGTTTACTTAGCTTTACGATCGAACTCATGGGATAAGATACAACATCAATATGTACAATATTATGGTGATGTGTCTACAAAAGCAGCATGATATTGTACATATTGATGTTGTATCTTATCCCATGAGTTCGATCTTAAAGCTAAGTAAACTCAAAAATCACAGCACTTGTGATTCCACTCGTTTGTAGACTTGTCTAGAATCCATGATACGATAAAGCATTTGATTGCAAATGTAAATGTAGTCATGAAATGCGCCTGGTTAGTCAAGATTCCCCTAATAAATATTCAAGTGCATTACAAAGTTGTACATGCATGAATAATGTCCTTTCGTGAGTTATGTTTTGAAGAGAAGCAATAATGAATCTCATAGTCATTAATTTCAGTAGGAGATGACGTGAGATTTGCTGTAAATGAGTAAAGAGAAAATAAATCAGGAGGGTAACCAACTGTTGCGTTTGTTTTCATTTGGTCCATTTTCTTTTTTTTGTACTCAATATACCATCAAACTTGTTGTTTGTGTTCACCATAACCCTTTGACCGGCTATCACAGATCAAAAGCCGGTCAAAAGGGCTATGATAAACACCAACAACAAGTTCGATGGTATATTGAATACAAAAAAAAAAAAAAAAAACCCAAATGAGTAAAAACGCAAAAGTTAATTACCCTCAAGAGTCATTTTCCCAAAAAAAATTGCAAGCCATGACGATTTTGACCGATGATCATTTATGAAAATTATAGCTATTTTGGACATTTTCTTATTTTTTGCTATTTTTAGGAAAAAAAAACTTTTGGAGATTACCTGTAATGGACATTTTTTCCATATCAATACTTAAAAAAAAACAAAACAAAAACCACCATCATAAGTAATCAACTATAATAATTTGTTCACAAAATACTCTTTTTGTTTTTATCAAAATGTTATAAGTGCTTACCTTCTAACGATAATTTTCTTTAAAAGATTAATGTTTTGTAAAAGAAAACAAATAAGTTGTTACTCATTTGTGATTTATATAAAAGCATAATTATATATTATATATATACTAAGAAAAATCAAAATGCGGGTCCATAACAAGTGATTACCCTATTATTTGTAACACGAATTTAGGAATAGGAGTTTGTCCTTTTTTGTTAAAAAATAAAAATAAATAAATTTAAAAACTTCTATTTTTTAAACTAAATATCCTCCCTAATAAATGAAAATAATTTTGCCACATGTCATTATTTCATTAACTTGGACACATGTCATTTTTTAGTATTTTTTAATACATGTTTTTTCTATGTGTCATTTTCTCATTGTTTGTTTTTTCTTAATTAACACATCATATTAACACCCTAATTAATAATTACCTTAATTGAAAATAACCATTAAATTACAATATTACAACTCATATACTATTTAATATGTTTCCTTTTAAACTCAAATTTTAAATTTTAAATTTCAAATTTAAATAAATTTTTGTTTAAACCTTCATATTTAATTTTTTTATTTTATCCAACCCGTATAACATACGAGTCTCACAACTAGTAATTTAGTAAAAAAAAATACATCTACATATCTATCTACTCTTATCTATTCTAATAAATAAAACCTAAAAGGGTCATATATCCTTTATCTAGTTTGTCTCTTTTAACACGTGATATTTTTCTATGATTTCTACAACTTTTAATTTTTTTTTTTTTTTTTTTTGTAAAACATCAACTACAATTCAAATTTTTAAAATAAAAAATCTTATCCTAATAACATTTTTGAAATATATGGTATCTATCATTTTAAAATCCTATTAAAAATCTCATATTTTATTCTATCCCAATAAATCATAAATATATTCTCATAACTACCTTCTTTATTATTATTATTATTTTGTTTATTCTTGGAGTTATAACCTAGTAAGATAAGTATATGCAACTCAAGTAAATTTAAAAGTTTAAAGGTTGTTAGGAAAATTAATGTTTGGTTAATTTAAAACATTAGGTAGGAGGGACCAACTTAGGCCCCGTTTGATAGTTACTGAATGAGAAAGTGCTGATTCAGAAATATCTGTCTGAGTAAGAAGTTCTGACTAAGTAAGAAATCATGCTGTTTGATTGTACATCTGACTAAACGTGCTGATTGATACAAAATGACCATTTTACCCTATGCTATTCATTTTTATGCAATATAATAATAATAATAATAATAATAATAATAATAATAATAAATTCACACCAAATAATGTAACCAAACATCACAAGTTTACATCTCACAAAGCAATATCGTCATCTTGAGTCTATAAAACATACTAGAAATACAATAAATTCTGCCAATTTGATTTCTTGAATGAATATTGTGCACTCATCTCAAAATCACTGCTCTTTTGTGATTTTCAAACCCTACAATCAATGAAATACAATATGTTCATCAGTAAGTAGAATGACATTTTTACCCTCAAATTATTGATTTGCAGACCATAGATGATACTTTGATATTGGCATCAACAAAGGCATCTTTGTTAATCATTGTTAATCACTTGAACAGACATATGTATGTGTCCAGGTATGAATAAAATCAACAAAGGCACATTCAATATCATACTGTGAAGTGAACAACAAATCACTTGGAACAAATCAATTGAAAATTCAAACCTTTTAACTATTCTCAACAGCAAAATAACTTTGAATAGCAAAATAGATGCAAAAAACGAAACAACAACAATTGAAATAGCAAAAATCAAGAAGTAAAAATCGAAGGTTTTAGAGAAACAATGGCGGAAATCGGAACTATTCATGAGAAGAGGAAAGAAAAATTGATGCTTACCTGATCAGAATGGGAACTATTGGTGCAGAAATCGATGCTTGCTTGCTGGAGCTCGAACGGAGGGATGATCTTTCTGGTCGATAGTCGGACTGAGGAAGGGAGTTGTCGATGGAGAGGCGATGGAGAGTTGTGGATGTTGGCCGCCAATTTTCCTTGTTGGTATCTCTTTTAGGTTACGATGGGAAGAAAGCAAATAGAGGGTATGAGCGTAATTTTTCCAGTCAGCAATATTACAAAGTCTGAGCGAGAAAGTGATATGGGCCAGACCTTCTGATTGAGAAAGCTACTATCAAACACATCTTGTCTGACCGAGTCAGCCCAAATCGCTGACTCGGTCCCAGTCAGACGGTAACAAACAGAGCCTTATCAATTTCATGAAACTTACTTTGACCACGCCTTAACTTAATTTAGGGTCAATGTGTTAGTAAGGAAGGGTAAAATTAGTAAAGTTGGAAGCTTGACTTACTTACTAGACTCAACTATGGGTTAGTTAATGTAGAAACCAAAAACAGAAAGTTGAGGGGTATTGCTCGACTTTCAATAGTAAGTTGCCAACCACCATTTTCTTTGTCTTTGCTAATGAACGGTGCAACTTGCAAGATGTCAATCCTCAATGTGGTAGTAGAAGCACCAAGTACACTAGACACCTCGTTGTACCTGGCTTGCAAGTTCTGTACATGCTTAGAAACAAAAGTAAAGTTCTCCCTCCACTTCTTTAGGAATGTAGCGAGCTCTATCATAACTATTTTGGGCACCTCCCTCAACAAAGATTCACCTAATTAATTACTCCCACTCCCTGTCGACTAGCGCATATCCTTCTCGAGCTGATCACGGAGTTCATGGATCTCTTGGTGTAGGTCCCCATTGATGGCACACCTTATGTCGTCTAGAATCTCCTTGTCCTTCCACCATCCTCTAGTGAAGCAAATTCGAAGTTTAGTAAGTTCTATATATAATTCCGAATATACAAAAAAAGTAATTTGACATTAAAATTTCACCGTAAAAAGTTGTATTTAGTTTAAGCCAATGGCTTTTTTTTTCTAAATAATGATGATGATGATGAAAAAAGGAAAGCCCACCATTAGAAGAAACTAAATAACAAATTCATTGCATCTTTTAAACATCCGCATTCTATTCATTACATTATATTTAAACCCTATCTAAGCATAATACGATAACAAGCAACATCATTCTAAAAGACGCAACACCATAAAAGCTTTTTATATAAAAACTTAAACACAATAAAAACTCTTATATGGAGACCATGGCTCCTGCTGAAGCCACTTTCACTTCATTCAGCATCCATATCAAGCTTTCCTTCAGAATGACTTCGGAAACCACCCATTGCTTTCCTACCCCTTAATAGATGTATATTTGATCGATCATACATTCACCCCTCTACAAATTTTGGTTCTACTTCCTGTATATACTTTCGATATCTTTGTATCATTATGTAAAGAATATCCGAGCCTTCCCCAACTGCTTCTTAATTGACTTGTGCATTCGGTATACCATTGGTTATCCATGTATCTTCGGTTCCTTCCTCCCATGCCCCCCATCTCCAGTTTAGTCTAGGCCACCCAGCCACGCACCAATCCATAAAACGTCTCGATACATGAGCAGCAGCATGATCACGATGGATGAGTAAAGAAACATCTACCAAGTCTTTGCATTGGTCTAACACACAAGCAACCAAGGAGAAAGTCAATGCAGGGTCAACCCTCAACAGATACCCACGAAATGTTGTCAATCCTAACCTCCCGTCCAAACACACCCGGTCAAATGATTCATAACGCGCCTCAAATGACAACCAAGCACGTGTGTTAAAACATAAGGAAGTCACGGTCCGGAAATAAGTCAACATTTTCTTTATGGTAAATTTGGAATCATCAAATGCCCCTACAGCGAAATCTCCTGAATTCAACGTCAGATTTTCTATAGTTTTAAAATGCAGAAACTTTTGAATTAAGGAACAAATATAAGAAGACTTGAGGGATAATGATTTCAGATTTTTAAAAGTTCTAACTGAGACTGCGCCCAAATGGTCAATGGCAAGATGAAAATTACTCAACAAAGGAGCTTCAATATAGAGTGCAACAACCTTTCTACACTCGAGGTTGAGTGTGGTGAGGTTGGGTGTGATTAGAATTAAACATGGTGATGCATCGGTTATGATCCACTGACAGGTTTTAAGGTTGAGAAGGTGGATCATTGGTCTCTTAAGTCCTCTAACATCTATCAAGTTAAGAACTAGAAGATTAGGGAAGCTTTTGTTCAACTCGGTTAGGTTCTTGTCTTCTAATCGTATGAACTCCAGTGTCAAACTTGTTAGCATTGGCATTGGATTCATATTCTCTACAGAAAGCCATGCATGCTTCAGCTCTAATTCAAGCAAATTGTGACCTGAATCAACCAAAACAACCAAGTTAAAGCAAACTCAACTACTAACAATAGAGAAAATAACTAAAATAGAACAGCAATTTTATCCATTTTAATTTATCCCATCATGATTATTGCCAAAGGAAACATGAGGGTTGTTCCTGACAAACCATCTCCATATCTATCAGACAGTAATAAGTAGGAGATCTACGATATTAGGCACTGAAATCGTAAGCCAAATTACTATATTTCTACTTAGATCCTGTGAACACTTTCTGAACTGATATTTCTACTCTATGCTTGGGTTATAAGAAATTCAGCCTAGGATAACCCAATAGGACACCTACGATATTAGGCACTGAAATCGTAAGCCAAATTACTATAAAGATTCTCTGTTTGGTTGAAGAAAATGAGAGCTAAAAATTTTGTTTGTCTTTTCTCAAAGAGAAGAGTCATCTATATAATAAACAAGATTAGGGTTTCTCCTAGGGTGGGCCGTCATGGGTTGCTTTGGAAGCAAGCTAGGGAAATCCAAATTTTTAATGGGCATGACCCTATCTAGGGGCTCTGCCCCTTGGACCCCGCTAAGGGCGCTGCCCCTAGACCCTGCCAAAGGGGCGCTGCCCCTTTGGAAACCCCATATCTAGGGGCATTGCCCCCAGACCCCCGACTTGTCGTCGGACCGACTTCTAATATGATCTTATACATGTGTGCACTCCGCACAAACCCGAACATATATTAGAATACAAATTATGAAGCCCCTTAGCTCACATGTTAGTTCCAATTACATAAAATGATATGGTGACACTAAAATCACCAACAAAAGATACGCAGCCATTGCTGAGACTGCTGCTGTTGTAGCCTACGCGGCCGTTGCAACTGCTGGGGTCGCTACAGGTCGAGTTTTTCAGTATCAGGACTTCGATAATATGAAGCCCCCGTATTTTGATGGATTTCAGGACCCGATTATAGCTATAAGATTGTTGTCTGATGTTGAGGGATGCTTTTTCACCTGCTCTTGCCCAGCTAACCAGAACGTTAGGTGCGCTCTAAACCTTCTGAGGTTCGGAGTGAAGGAATGGTGGAGACTTGCTACTAGTTCGTTTTCTTCTAAGAAGAGGGCTACTGTTTCATGGGAGCAGTTCTCAGAGATGTTTTACTCCAGATATGTGCTGCTAGTGGAGCGTGAAAGGTTGGCCCAGGAGTCCCTAGATTTGAGGCAGTAGATATGAACCAAAATTATATTGCTTCTCATTTCAACTGATCATTGTATGTACACTACTAGAAAACAAGGGGTTTTGCTACAGAAAATAGCTACAGAAAAGTTTCGTAGGTGATTACCTACATAATACCTATAGAATGGGATGCACTGATTTAGTAACGAAATAGCTACAGAATACCAACAAACGTAAATCCGTAGGTATTCTGTTGGTAATTAGCTACGGAATAGCGACATAAGTAGATCCGTTGGTAATTAGCAATAGAATAGTTACGGACAACCGGCGGAAGAGAATAGCTACAAAATTGCGATGGATTTATTATTATTATTATTATTATTATTATTATTATTATTATTATTATTATTATTATTATTATTACTACTATTATTATTATTATTTATTTTTTTCATTATTCAAGTCTTAAAACTTTTTTTGAATCGTTTTGTTTTTACATATTTAAAACACAAACAAGTAAAAATCATACTAATAGTACTAATACTACTAATAATATTTCTAAACATAATGATAATGTAAAATAATGGTAACGAATGTGTTTAACACACAAACAAACATAAAAACTATGTTTAACACATCAATAAGGTGAAATAATGTACGTTTAATGTATAAATAATGAGGAATGATGATAATTAGGGGAAATATGTATATTTGTATAAGTATGTATGTGTATGTATGTATGTCTATGAGTATATGTATGTATATTTATGTATGTGTGTATGTGTGTGCTTATGTATATGTATATGTATGTGTGTATGTATATGTATGTGTGTATTTGAATGTGTATGTGTATGTGTAGGTTTATGTGTGTATGTGTATGTTTATGTATGTGTGTATGTGTTTGTGCATGTATGTGTGTATGTGTATGTATATGTATTTTAAAAAAACAAAGTAGCTTGTTAGTGAAAGTGTAAGCATTACTGTAACATTCAAATGTTGAAGTATTTTCAATTTTAACCTTGAATGAATAAATATTGCATTTTAGCCCTTGAGTATAAGAAAGAGTGCAAAATGGCCCATAATGGTATTTTGGTAATTTTGGATATTTAGGGAGTATGCTAAGCGTACGTTGTGTATGTTGAGCGTACTGGGGCACACCCTAGTATGCTGGGTACACACCTCGTACGTGGGGCGTACGTGAAGGAAGTGCAAACCCAAAGCTTTAGGGTTTGGTCCATATATATATATATATATATATATATATATATATATATATATATATATATATATATATATATATATACACACACACACACACACACACCATTATAACCTCATTTCCGATTACTTCATTAGCCTCCCTCTATGAAAAACGACCCCAAGCAAACCCTAAGTGAGAAGAGTGCATTTTTAGCCAGTGGAGTGTTTTGGAGGTGTTCATGAAGGTGGTGGGAAGAGCTTGGAGATTTGAAGCATTTTGGATATGAGATTATCTTCTTGTTAGCAACCTCCAGGAGTATAAAGTTCACAACTTGATCACTCCATATTGTAGATCTAGACATTCGTTCCTTTAAGACACTTTTTGTCCCAAATATGGTGATTCTTAAGCATATGGCATGTTCTTGACCCAATAAGTCGTCCTTGCAGACCTTTGGAGGGGTCTTAAGTCATAAAAATGTGGTATTTATGGTTAGTTTTTCTCCATGCATGTTATAGAAGGTCTTATGGCATTTAGATGTTGAGATTTTGTGTATTAATTACTTAATGGACATGCAAAGTCATAATGTTGGAAACTTTATGACTCTTGAGGATATTTTGGCTTTGGATCTGACTTTGGACGTGAAGATTTGGAGTATTAAGCTCCTAATGGGGAGAGGGATGAACAGGGCGCGTACGCTGAGTGTATGCGGTTAGCGTCACGTAATCCGGACAACCACTGAGTATGTCCCGCATACTGAAGAGTACGCCTATTTCTAGTCGAGGGAGTGGATGCAGGCACCGGTGTAGTTACAGCCTACATCGAAGCGGTTCAAGGCCACTTATTCGAGACCTGGGAGTCAGAGGGGCCGCACTTGTGGCAAGTGCGATAGGGTTCATCAGGGTTCTTGTTGATCTTCATCTCGTTGCCACAAATGTGGCAAGGATAGGCATTATGCCAAGGACTGCCTTTAACAGGTTGCAATATCGAGCACTACCATTGTAATCAGGTTGGCCATGTGAAAGCCAACTGTCCTTTACTCACGATGGGACTGGCACAGGCTCCAAAGCCAGCCGATTTGACGATCACCGATGGGCGACAGGGTCTGGCGGAGCCCCCGAAAGCTCGTGGTCGCATTTTTAAGCTTACAGCAAAGGAGGCCAGGGCAGCGCCAGATGTCGTGATGGGTATGTTTCTTATTTTTTTGTTGATTATTTTATGGTATGCTTATATATATATATATATATATATATATATATATATATATATATATATATATATATATATATATATATATATATATATATATATATATATACACGTATGGTTCTGTTAGGTACCTTCCTAGTGAACTCTGCCTGCTCTTGTGCTTTTTGACTCAGATGCGAGTCAGTCTTTTGTATCCCAGACGTTCAGTAGGGAGTTTGATATGCCTATTTGGGAGTTAGAGTGTCCGTTGCAGGTTTATATCGCCAACGAACACGAGGTTTCTGAATACATAGTGTATTAGGTTGTGTATTGGAGATCTTTGAGGTGCCTTATCCAATAAATTTGATCCCCATCCCCATAGGGTATGTATGGATGATAGTGGGGATGAATTGGCTGAGCAGGTTTGGTGTCATGATGGATTGCGAGGGTCAGCGAGTTGTAGTTCGAACCCCAAGTGGGGGAGAATTGGTTATCTATGGAGAGGGTACCTGGGTTGGTTCAAGGTTTTGTTCAAAATCTAGGGCTCAAATATATATTCAGCATGGGTTTGCGGATTACCTTGCTTATTTGGTTGATACTCAGGTGGGGGAGCGGGTCTCGGTTTCAAATGTGCCAGTTATTAGGGAGTTTGCGGATGTATTTCTAGAGGAGTTACCTGGTGTGCCTCCCGAGAAGCAGGTTGAGTTCAAGTTTGATCTAGTGTCAGGTGCGACTCCGATTTCCAAGGCGCCATACCGCTTGGCACCGCCCGAGATGCAGGAGTTGCCCAATCTGCTGCAGGAGTTGTTAGGAGAGCAGTTCATCACACCGAGTATTTCTCCATAAGGAGTGATTATAATGTTCGTAAAGAAGAATGATGGTTTACATCGGATTTGCATCTTGGTTCTCCAAGATCGACTTGAGGTCGTGGTATCACCAGGTGAGAGTGAGAGAGGAGGACATGGAGAATACTACGTTTCGTATTTCTTATGGGCATTACAAGTTCATGATGATGCCATTTGGGCTCACCAATATGTCTGTAGTGTTTATGGATTTGATGAATCGGGTGTGCAGGCTGAGGCTCGACCGATTTGTTATTGTGTTCATGGATATTATCTTGGTGTATTCCTAGACTAGAGAGCAGAACGAGGAGCAGCTTTGAGAGCTTTTAGGAGTATTGAGGCGGGAACAATTGTATGCCAAGTTCTCGAATTGTGAGGTTTGGTTGTGAGAGGTCCAGTTCTCAGGACATCTCGTTAACCAAGATGGGATTTTTGTCAATCCAACCAAGATCGAGGTTGTGATGCGGTGGGAGGTTCCGAAATCTCCCTCAGATATCAGGAGTTTCTTGGGTTTGGCGGGATATTATCGGAGATTTATCTGGGATTTCTCCATGATCGTTGTATCCCCACTCGTCTGACGAGGAAGGGAGTGAATTTCCGATGGGTCCCTAAGCAGCATGTTGCTTTTGAGATATTGCGATAAAGGTTATGTGAGGCCTCAGTGTACGGAGGGTGTTGAGGATTTCATGGTGTTTTGTGATGTATCCATCATTTGTTTGGGGGCGGTTCTTATGCAGAGAGGGCGAGTTATTGCATATGCTTCACGGAAGTTGAAGCTACATGAGGCGTGGTATCCTACTCATGACCTGGAGTTGGGGGAAGTGGTGTTTGCCCTCATGATTTGGAGACATTATCTATACGGGGTCCGTTGTACTGTCTACATGGATCATAATAGTTTGCGGTATCTTATGGACTAGCCGAACCTGACCATGAGGTAGTGCATGTGGCTAGACATGGTCAAGGATTATGACTGCAAGATCCTTTACCATCAGGGTAAAGCAAATGTGGTAGCAGCTGCCTTGAGCCACAAGTCAGTTGGATCTTCAGCGGGAGAGATGTGTATGAGGATATCCATGATTCCCCACTTTTATATTTGATCATGTTCGTTACCGATAGCCTGGGGTTGTTGACCCGGTGTGGTTGGGATTGGGTTCCAGTTTCGGGTGGGATCAGGCAGATAGTGGTAAAGGAGGCTCATAATTATCGCTTTTCTATACACCCGAAATGTTGGTCAATGTGTATGTTCGGGAGATTGTTGCTCGTTACGGGGTTCCGGTCTCCATTGTATCAAACCGAGATGTTTGTTTCACTTCCCGATTCTGGAATAAATTCCATGAGGAACTGGGTAGGAGACTACATTTCAACACTGTTTATCATCCGTAGACCGACGTACAAAGTGAGCGGACCATCTAGACACTTGAAGACATGTTCCAGGCGTGTGTCATAGATTTTGGTGGGAGTTGGGATTCCTACCTACCCCTTGCAAAGTTTTCTTACTACAACAATTATCACTCCAGAATTGGTGCACCGCCTTATGAGCTTTTATATGGTCGGAGATGGCGTACCCCAGTTTGTTAGGGGGAGGTTAGTCACAGAGTCATGGGAAGGAATGAAGTAGTCCTTCATACCATGGAGCTTATTCGACAGATCAGGCAGAGACTGCAGACAACTCAGAGTCGGCATAAGAGTTATGTCGACCTTCACCGATCGGAGTTGGAGTTTCAGGTTGGCGGTATGGTGATACTAAATGTCTCACCCTGGAAGGGCGTGATACGCTTCAGGAAAAGGGGTAAATTGGCTCCCCGGACCTTTCCATGTGATCGCTAGGGTAGGCAGGGTAGCCTACCAGTTGGATTCGCCGAGTGATCTCAATTAGATCCACAATACCTTCCATGTTTTGCAGTTATGTAAGTGCATGTTGGACAATGAGGTGGTGGTCCCATTGGATGTTATTCATGTCGATGAATGTCTGAATTATATTAAGAGGCCAGTTGTGATAGTGAAGAGGAAGATGAAGATTATGCGCAACAAGGAGATACCTTTGGTAAAGGTTCAGTGACAACATCGTAAAGGCTTCGAGTGGACCTGCGAGCCGTAAGTAGAGATGTGGGAGCAATATCTTGAGTTTTTTGCGACGCCCAACTTTGAGGACAAAGTCTAGTTAAAGTGGGGTAGATTTGTAACATTTCAATGTTGAGGTATTTTCAATTTTAACAAAGAATAATTAAATATTGAATTTTAATCCCTGAGTATTAAAAAGAGTGCAAAATGGCCCATGGTGTCATTTTGGTAATTTTAGACATTTGGGTAGTACGCTGGGCGTACACCTCGTACGCGGGGCGTATGTGAAGGAAGTGAAAACCCTAAATTTTAGGTTTTGGTCCATATATTTACACCATAGCCTCATTTCTCATTACTTCATCAGCCTCCCTCTGTGAAAAACGACCCCAAGCAACCCCTAAGTGAGAAGAGTGCATTTTGAGCCATTGGAGTGTTTTGGAGGTGTTCTGGAAGAAGAAGAAGGTAGTGGGAAGAGCTTTGAGCTTGGAAGCATTTTGGATCTGATATTATCTTCCTGTTAGTAACCTTTAGGAGGTATAAAGTTCACAACGTGACCACTACATATTGTAGATCTAGACATTCCTTCCTTTAAGAAACTTTTTGTCCCAAATATGGTGATTCTTAAGCATAACATGTTCCTGACCCAAAAAGTTGTCCTTTCAAACCTTAGGAGAGGTCTTAAGTCATAAAAATGTGGTCTTGATGGTTAGTTTTGCTCCATGCATGTTATAGAAGATCTTAAGGCATTTAGATGTTGAGATTTTGTGTATCAAGCACTTAATGGTCATGTAAAGTCATAAACCGTCTTCTTCTCGTTCCAAACATTTTTCTCTTCTATCTCCTTCCAAGAATGCACTAGAACAAAAGATCTTTAGCCTCCCTCTCTCTCTCTCTCTGTCACTACGATTACAGCTCATCTACGGTTTCTCTTAGTGTGTCTAAATGATCATGGAGGCGGAAATGAGGGCTTAAGGTCCTTTAAATATGACACAAACCCAAAAAATTAGGGTTTCACTACATATACTCAACTTGTTGAATCCAGCGCTTCGACTCGATGAGTAGGCTTCATATCCCGAGTGGCCAGCTCAGCTGCTACACGACGATTCGGGATCAACCAACTCGTCGAGTAGGTGCTACAATGTGCATTATAACTCTCAAGTTTCACATCTAGGATTCGGGGTGTTACAAATGCCAACACATGGTTTGTTATTTAGGGTGCTAGATGTCCGCGTGACTCTTGCATATGTATGTGCTTGTATGCTTACTAGGCGGGGCCCAATGGTTATTCTGTATGTTAGTATCTGACTATGTGTATATGATTTGTATCTGGGCGGGGCCCGTTATACTCATTGGGTGGGGCCCGTTATGCGAGGTAGGGCGGGGCCTGTGATACTCATTGGGTCGGGCCCGTTATACCATATATATATATATATATATATATATATATATATATATATATATATATATATATATGGTATGTGGTATATATATTGAGAAACTCACTAAGCTTTGTGCTTACGGTTTTCAATTTATGTTTCAGGTACTTCGATTTGCAATTGGAAGAGCTCGGGATGATTGCAGAGCACATACAACCTCGTTCCGCATTTTCTTGATAAGAAATGGTGATTGATACACTTGTTTTATTTGGATTTATATAACGATCTTTTAGGAAATTCTGGTTTTATAAATTTAAAAATAAACTTTTTGGGTCTTATATTTTTTTGGTACATTACATAGTGAAACAAATTTGAATTTTAGCAAGTTCTATATGATTCTAAATAAACAAAAATAATAATTTGACATTAAAAATTCACCATAAAAAGTTGTATATTTATTTTAAGCCTATGCGCTTTTTTTCTAAATAATGCTGTTTTTTTCTAAATAATGCTGATGTTAATGAAAAAAGGAAAACCTCGCATTAGAAGAAACTAAATAACAAATTCATTTGATCTTTTCGTTAAGAAATAGACGTCAAATGAAATACTAAGAAATGCCAAATATGAGAAAATGTGTAGACATAATAGTAGCATTTAACAAAACTATACACATCTTAAGCATAAACATCCGCATTCGATTCATAACATTATATTTAAATCCTATCTATATAAGCATAATACCATAACAAGCAACATCATTCTAAAAGACACAACACCATAAAAGCTTTTTATATAAAAACATAAACACAATAAAAACTCTTATATGGAGACCATGGCTCCTGCTGAAGCCACTTTCACTTCATTCAGTATCCATATCAATCTTTCCTTAAGAATGACTTCGGAGACCACCCATTGCTTTCCTACCCCTTAATAGATGTATATTTGATCGATCATACATTCACCCCTCTACAACTCTTGGTTCTTCTACTTCCTCTATATATTTCTGGTATCTTTGTTTCTTTATGTAAAAAATATAAGCCATCCCCAACTGCTTTTTAATTGATTTGTGCATTGGGTATACCATTGGTTATCCATGTATCTTCGGTTCCTTCCTCCCATGCCCCCCATCTCCAGTTTAGTCTAGGCCACCGAGCCACGCACCAATCCATAAAACGTCTCGATACATGAGCAGCAGCATGATCACGATGGATGAGTAAAGAAACATCTACCAAGTTTTTGCATTGGTCTAACACACAAGCAACCAAGGAGAAAGTCAATGCAGGGTCAACCCTCAACAGATACCCACGAAAGGTTGTCAATCCTAACCTCCCGTCCAAACAAACCCGGTCAAATGATTCATAAAGCACCTCAAATGACAACCAAGCGCTTGTCTTAAAACATAAAGAAGTGACGGTAGGGAAATAAGTCAACATTTTCTTTAGGGTAAATTTGGAATCATCAACTGCTCCTACACCCAAATCTCCTGAATTCAACGTCAGATTTTCTATAGTTTTTAAATGCGGAAAGTTTTTAATTAAGGAACAAATATAAGAAGACTTGAGGGATAATGATTTCAGATTTTCAAAAGTTTTAATTGAGACTGCGCCCAAATGGTCAATGGCAAGATGTAAATCACTCAACAAAGGAGCTTCAATATAGAGTGCAACAACCTTTCTACACTCGAGGCTGAGCGTGGTGAGGTTGGGTGTGATTAGAATCAAACATGATTGTGCATCAGTTATGGTCCACTGACAGGTTTTTAGGTGGAGAAGGTGGATTGTGGGTAGTTTAAGTCCTCTAACATCTATCAAGTTAAGAACTTGAAGATTAGGGAAGCTTTTGTTCAACTCGGTTAGGTTCTTGTCTTCTAATCGTATGAACTCCAGTGTCAAACTTGTTAGCATTGGCATTGGATTCATATTCTCTACAGAAAGCCATGCATGCTTCAGCTCTAATTCAAGTAAATTGTGACCTGAATCAACCAAAACAACCAAGTTAAAGCAAACTCAACTACTAACAATAGAGAAAATAACTAAAATAGAACATCAATTTTATCCATTTTTATTTATCCCAACATGAGGGTTGTTCCTGACAAACCATCTCCATATTCATCCAGACAGTAATAAGTAAGTAATAACATATATAGTAAGACCAAAATTTTATATATAATTTGATAAGTAACACCAGTTGAAATTAAGAATCCTCGAAAGATACATGATTTCCGTCATAGGACATTAGATCAATGGCATGGATCTTATCATTTCACAAAATATATAGCAACAACATCACTAGCAAATACAGAAATGAACAATTTCAGCATATAATGAACTTACAGCATGTGGAGACGAGGGGTAAAACTTCTGATCGACGCCAACCTGAATGGACCCAAAAATCTGATATAGAAAGGGATTTCAACGTTCCTGAAACCCTAGGGAGCCACTCCTTGACGAAAGCCCCATCTGTGAGGTACATATCATCGCCATAATCTTCAACGTCAGCGTGAGACACGTCTAGGGGCAGATTCTCGGCGCCAATATGCACCGATTCGAGAGATCTTGAGTTCGATATAAGATGGAGGATAATTGTCTTGAGAGGGGAAGGTAATGAGGAAGAACTAGAAGAATCTGAATCCCTAGACCTTAATTCGATGTACCTTTTTAATGGGTACTGGAGATTGATACATGGAAGGTCTGGAGCGACAGTATCAAAAGTCTTCCACGCTGCTCGGCAGCGCGCAACGTCCGCCGAGTCATCGAGTCGACTCAGTATTTGGAACACTAGAGTTGCAGGAAGATTGTCCATGCAAGCGCCAAGCGGTGAATGAAGTACAAAGGAGACTGGAGTTGATGGGAGTTGATGTAGATATTTATGCCTGAATAGTTTATGTTTACCCCTTCATAGTTTGACTGGTGTTTATTATATCCCCATTAGCTACTACGATTTACATATTAGACTTTTTTTTTCTTATTTTGTGATTTTAATTTTAAAAAGTTAAGTTCCATTATTTTTTTGCCAAGATGGTTTAGCATTATACGACATAAGTGTTTTCATATTTCCTTGTCTTAAAGTTTTAATTTTTGTTTTTAAAGTATCATAAAGTCAAGTCGATTTATATAATTCAAAGGTTAACAATATTAACTGTGGCTATATTTTCCTTTCACGAAAGTCTTAGCAAATTTGTTTTTTTTTTTGTTTTTTAAAGTAATAATAAAGTCAAGTCGATTCAGTTTTTTTTAAGGACGTCAAACACTTGCATCCATTACCTTATTCTAAATTTATACATTTTTGTTTCCGGCGACCCTAGAATCCTCAACCTTTGAGGACATATTTTCGTCGACTTCTTATATCACTAGGTTATAAATTCTTTGGTAAAAGATATTTCATCTTTTATTTATTTTTGTCAGTATTTTGAACTTTTATTTTTATTCCATAAATCTAAGGATATGGATTAGTTCGATGAGTCTAGGTTTCAAAGCCATTACCAAAAAATAGGTTCCTATAAAAGAACAATATATCATTTCTTTACATAATAGATGTTTTTGCTATAACTTGATTCCAATGGATTGTATCAAACCCACATGTCATTTAATGCATGTAATTATGAGAAACTTACCATTTGGTGTTGACTATATCTCGTTATAGTAACTTATTTTTAAGTGAAGAAATATAGGTGTAGAAAGACCACAAATAAAAATATCGAAGGTTTTGAATTTTTAACAAAAACATGCCGTCACTATGGGTGAGCAAAAACCGAATCACTAACCAAAAAAACCGAAAAAACCGTATAAACCGAAACCGAAATGAAACCGGCGGTGCGGTTTCTAGTCTTGCAAAAACCGTCAAATATATATATATATATATATATATATATATATATATATATATATATATATATATATATATATATATATATATATATATTAAATGTTGATATTTATAAGAACGAATAACTCATGACAATTAAAATTTCTATAAATATAAATATTTATCTTATTAGATGATGATTGTATATTTTTAAGCATATAATATTGATATTTACAAGAACAAATAATGTTTATTATATTTTTTAACATTTTAATATTAAGAGAACTAGTAATGATAGTTTCATTTTTATGAATACATTGATTGATATTATCGTATGTACCTGTGAAACAAATATTATATTTAATTCGTATTATATTCAAGCATTTGAAACATGTTTGATGAGTGGTTATGTTATTTGATTTCAAACCAAGAGGTGGTGGTATCAGTTCATCTCCAAAATATCATTTTGGCTTTAATTTTGTCAGCCTTATAAGAGTATCCCTCATCACATTTGAGATAAAACATTCACCATTCTCACATTTCATATAAGAGAGTCAACTCTATGGCTTTTAACCCACATCTTTGAGGAGTCACACATTGTTGGGATTAAAAAATTTGGCACTTCTCATATCTACATAAAGTTTCTCAAAAATTGATTTACACTTCTCATATGAGTTAAAGTAACTCGCTGAGTTACCTGAGTTTTAGTAAATAGGAAAAACAAAAACCAAATAAAAAAACTGACAAAAAACCGCAAAGAAAAAACCGAACCGAAAAAAAACTCCAAAAACCAAACGGTGCGGTTTCTAAAATACAGAAAACCGAGGTAGCGGTTTTCGGTTCGGTTTTGACCAAAAACCGCACCATGCTCACCCCTAGTCGTCACTGTAGGTTTGGCAATAAATTTACCATAAAAAATATTTGATCGTTGAATTCCAACTAACGTCAATGATAATGTGTCCCCAAACGTTAATTTTTGTTATAAAAATAATCAACTAAATCATTTTCTACAGAAATTACATTTGTTGTCATTAGGTATTACTTGTACGAAAGTATTTAGTGGTGACATGTCGTCAAAAAGGTTACGCTCGACCTAAATTAGGTTATATATTTGCACTTGATCTCCATTATTACAAAAAACGGAAACAAATCAAGTATAACCCACTATGGTGAATGATCTTTTCTTCGGGTACTCTCATATCTCCTTTTTGGTGTATGCCCCATCTCCAATATGTAACCTTATGATATCCTTTCTCCAGAAATATGTATACCCTCATCTACCACTAGTAATAAAGTTTCACTACTTGCGGGTTATAAGTTTTTATTATTTCCATCTTGTTGTTATACATGATATAATTCTTGATGTCCTTGTTATGTTTTTCCTACAAATTTCACATGTTTATATAAGTTTATAACTGGAAGTTGTTTTAGAGGAAATAAATTAGAAATATAAGTGTTATGGACAATGCTAAATTATAAATAAATAAACAAGAAATGAACAAGAGTTGTTGTCTCTTTAGTATTTTGAAAGGATGTCACATTTCATGGAATATGTTGCATGTTTTAGAAGTCAATATAATAAACAAAGAGTGTACGATCCAACCAAATTTATATGTATGTCTATTTACCCATCTTGGCCTTGGGCAAACCATGTCATTCCCTACATGATTATACATGTTATTTAGGCTAATATTATTCATGATAACTACTTACTTATATGATTATACTTTATATATGAATAGATATTCTAAGTATTATGTTATTATGTGTATGAATATTAAGTATTTTGTTATTATATATATATTAATATGTTGCTATTTTGTGTCAACTAAATTTAAGTAAAAATAAATGTAGATGTGTTGTTATTTTGTGTAAATTAGTTGTAATTTATTGGTTACTATCATATAACCATTTTTTTGGTTAAAACTTATGCATAGATTTACCATATACATAATCTAACTTTTAATAAAATAGTTATAATTATTAACATGAGTGTAACTATATTACCAAATCGTAACTCCGAGGGTTTTTTGAATGGTCTTAAAATATTAGAGATTGTGAAAGAAAATTTTAACATTTAGCATTGGTAACCGCCATTTAGGGATGCAACATGATAACTTTGCCTATAATTACCAAGCGATGGATTCTTATGAAATAATATAACCTCATTAAAAATGATTTTATTATGTATTCCCACATATATTATTTATAGTTGTCTATAAATGTTATGTTTGTCTTTGTTTTCACATGGTAGAATTGACAACATCCATGATATAACATATTGAGCGTGGAATATGACATAACATATTTAGTGTGGAATATGATTACATTTGGAAAGACTGATTGTTTTATGATCATAGATATATATTGAATGCAAAATGCATATAATAGTGTATTAGTTGAAATACTTAGAAGAATTACTATGATGGTGCCTTCGGTCGTGAAGTAGTCATCTCAAACCCCCTTTTTCTATATGACCGTTGAAGTGTCCTGACATGGATATTTCTATTTGACCGTCTAACGCCTAGGCACCGCCTAGGTCGATTGTTATAACACACACACACACACACACACACACACACACACACACACACACACATATATATATATATATATATATATATATATATATATATATATATATATATATATATATTGAATTGATTGGTACAGTACTGCCATGGTATTGAAAACTTTGTACCACTACCGTACCATGATTACACAATTGGTATGTTACTACCAAGCAAATATGTTGGTTACCAAACATAGTGGTTACCAACATTCTTGGTTTGATTGGTAAAATGTTGGTTGGTTTTCCGAAGTGCATATTTGCCAGCCCTACATAAAAAGGAAGAGGCTTGATAAGCAAGATTACCATATGAATGAATTGATCTATTCTTCTCATATATATACAGTATTGTAAAACTCTCCGAGTTGGCTGATTACTTCTCCAAGTACTCGCTACTCGACCCCTTACCGATTCGAGTTACAAAATCCCGAGTACTCCTCGATCGACCCCTTACTGAACTGAGCAATGTTGTAAAACCCGATCAACTCGGTGATTAATATGCACAATATACTTAACGATTTATTGTTAACACAAACACATATGCTTATTACTATATATATCTTAAGTTTTCAGTAATTATTCATGAAGTGCGACCATTATGTGTCTTTCAGTTTTTTTGTGTATTCACATGTATCTAATTTTGTTATATATTTCAATCAACTTAAGAATTTAACTTATGATTTTTATGTATATATGTTCCCTAAAAATATTTCTACATGAATTACCGAATCCAAGTACTCCTGAGTACTCGCTACTCGGTAGTCGGCCGAACAGGTACCGAGTAACGAGTATACAACCTTGTATATATATATATATATATATATATATATATATATATATATATATATATATATATATATATAATATGTATATATATATGTATATATATACATATATATATGTGTGTATGTATGTTTGTGTTGTGATAGTCTCTGAGCTTAACATCATTGATAGATCGTGTCGTCTAGGTAAGCATAAGAATCACAACAAAGAAAGAGCCAACGTTAGTCGTCGTCTGGGTGGGGGTCCTAGATTGAGACTCTAATGGTCTAGTCAGTAAGTGTATAGGATATTTAGGTTTTTATCTTAGATAGAAAGAGAGTGTGATCCCTTCCTTCGGTGAAGAAGAGTCCTTTTATACTTGTTGTCCAAGGAGCATGTCCCTGACAGCACCTTCTACCTTGTTGGACTGCTAGGATGTGGAGGGGTCCTATTGGTGAGTCGTGCACCAGTAGTAGTTATCTTCTATTGGTGCAAATCTAATGAGAAGCAACTCTTTGAGTGCTACACTTGTCGTTAATGGGAGAAACCCGATTCTATTTTGGCCTTTTATGGGCCTTGGTGTTAGGACATCGTGCCCTAAACATGAGATAACTAAGGCGAGGGCTCGAACCTATCACTTGCGTCGGGTAACGACCGTCAACTAGGCCGTCCAATGGATAATCATATATCATGTTATCTTTGGCATATTCTCATAGGGATACGCTAACAATTCCCCTAGACTAGTAAACGCCAACATTAGTCTTGGGTAATTAGATTTTTCTAGCTTAGATCAAGACAAGTGTTCGGAGGGGATGGCTTCCACGTCTACTGATGTGACGAAATCCCCTACCCAGACAGTTTTCATCATTGTAATCGTTCGAATTTCCTTCCTCTCATTTAAATCTTTCTCTATTGGGGACAATATCCTTTTCTTCAATCTACTGCTATTCAACGTGTAACGACCCAAAAATCAAGGGTAAAAATTTTATTTTTATTATAGTTCCCCAGAGCATACTCCACATAATCCACATAATCACATAAACCATATCAAGCACATAAGCCATGAATATAAACATATAAGGAAGTCGTGGAAACCCTCCAAGGTCTTTCTCCGAGTGCCATGGGAACCCCCACATGGTCTTAGTCCAAGTTGCATACAAACCATGCATATAAACATATAAGGAAGCCGTGGAAACCCTCCAAGGTCTTACTCCGGGTGCCATGGGAACTCCCACATGGTCTTAGCCCAATGTCATGGGAACCCCCACATGGTCTTAACTAAGGATGCCATGGAAACCCTCCAAGTTCTTACACCCCAGTGCCTCGGGAACCCCCCAATGTCTTTACTTAGGATGTCATGAAAACCCTCCAAGGTCTTACACTCGAGTGCCTCGGGAACCCCTCGAGGTCTTCCATGAAAGTATCACAAAGACAACCAGCATACCACATGCCACATAATCAACTAGCATACCACATAACATATACTCAACTTGCATACCACATAACACATAATAGGCCGGCCTTGGTGCCATCGACCCATTGGTATGATGAGGAGACTCACCTCTCACTGTTGAAGTCCTATGAATAAATCTCAAGCTCCTGGCTGACCGATCCCCGAACTGTCAATCATCAAGACAAAACCCAATTAACCATTTGGGTTTCCATGCATAACCTTAAATCCACACTTGGGGAAAATGGAACATTTTACCCCTAACCTAACTTCGTTCAGAACTTAGGCCCAAACCTAATAGTCCTTAAGGCCCAAATACCAAAAACTACCTAAGGCCCAATCCATGGCCCAATTTTCCAAATTGGGCCCAAAACCATAGTGGGCCTCCACAAATAAATATGAACCCACAACCTGATGGCCTAGTAGGACCCAAAACAAAAAGGCCCAAAAGATGGCCCAAACTGAAGCCCAAAACCCGAAATCCCACTCGGTTGAGTACGCGGGGCGTACTCAGCTTGTACACTAAGCGTATTGGCTTAAGAGCTTGTACGATGCGCGTACATGCTTTTACGCCCAGCGTACCCCTCCTGGTGACCAACTCTCACTTCTATCTCTTAATCCATTAAGTCAAGACATCTAACACCTCAGAATAGCCAAATATAAGTGACATGATCCATAAAGTCGAGTGCTTTAAGCCTTTGCATGGCTTAATGAAGCCCAAACACCAAAGATGAATTCCAAAAGGTCAAAATCACACCCAAAATATCTTAAAAGTTCTTAATACTGTAAGACCTGAGTCCAAACTTCCAGATCGGATTTCAAGGGACTCCTTAAGTCATAAAGTTTCCAACTTTATGACTTAGCATAACTCAATGGGGTCTAAATCCAAACCTTAAGTCCCAAACTTCATCAAATGACTACCAAATCATGCATGGAAATTTTATACCCATGAAGATCAGAACTTTATGACTCCATTACCTCAATAAGGATCAAATATGAAGCTCAAAGGTTCTGGAGTAACTTCTACTCACAAGAACAACCTCAAAGGGATGAAAACCATAAAAATGTACCACTTAGCTAGATCTACGTGAAAAAGTTGTCAAGGTTAAGACTTTATACCTCCAGAAGATAGATCTAGGTGCACAAAGCTTGGATCCAAAAGCTCCAAGTCAAACAATGACTCTTAAAGAAGTTCCTTCTTCCTCCTGAAGCACCAAAACACACAAAAATCACTTTGAAGCTCTATAATCACTCAAACGGGGGATAAGGGTTGATTTGTAGGGTTTAGAGCGATGGAGGCTGTGACATCCCCAAAATCACGGCCAGAAAAGACCGGTTTCATTTATACTTTTAAAATAATTTCAGCGTAAATCCTTTTGATTTAAAAGAGTTGCGGAATTTGTTCCCAAAAACAAACCATGATAAAATGATATTTACCAAAGCATTTCATAAAGAAATGTATTTTCATTATATAATCAAAACTCGGGATGTCATGTTCCAATACAGACCATAAAGCATAAACGATAACATTACAAGTCATTCAACAAATATATTCATATACAAACTTGTAAACAAAACAACTTGATAATTCATCCATCTTATGCCCTTGCACCACTTTCTGTAGTACAAATAAACTGAGTGGGTCAGGCTTGGGAGCCTGGTCAGCATATAGGGTTTTCAACCCACAATAAATAATTATATTTAATTCAAGAATCAACAATAACCTGATTACCCATTCCCGTTATCCTCACTTTACGTCCCTAAAACAACATCTATTATAAGGGACCCAATCTAGGATTTTCATCGGGACGGACATTACTGTAAAGGGGCTTCCTTAGCAAATAAATATCCTAAAGGCAACCATGAGGGGGATAGAGTACACCGGTGAACACATCGTTCACAACACCTACAGTTTATGAGTCTGCTTGTGTTCCACAGGAGTGTCTAGAAAGAGTCTGTGGTCGTTATCCATACTCCGCTGAATAACTAGATCAACAACAACAACAACGAGGTCTTTCATCTGTTTATTACACACCAACTATCTACCCATGTTCTACCCAACATATTAGTAGATAAAAATATACATTTTTATACGTAGTTTAAAAACCTATATAGCATGCTCAATCAATACATTTTACACATAACAGATGAGGCACACACACACATAACACGTATTTCATAGAGAATAAATCAGATCTATGAGATAGAAGAAAGTGAATATACATTCACACATATAATCAATAAAATGTACACATAACACGTATTTCGTATAAAATACTTCATAATAATGTGTTAGAAGAAAGTGACTACACACTCACTTCATCAGAAGATGATCAGAAAGCACTACGACTTGTAGAAGTAGTATTCTTCGGTAGATATGGAAGATCTTCACAAAAATCGGGCTCCTCGCGGGCAGAGCTTCGGCTCGGGAATAACGCTCTTTGGGATCCTCGGGGCTTCGGAACTTGCTTCGGGGCTCGGGAATAATGTCGGGGCTTCGGGGTATAAATGGCACCCAAATCGAGGCAAAAACTAGAGAGAAAGTAAGAAATTGGCAAAAGAATTGGGCTGCCCTCGCACCCTTTATATAGAGGCTGAAGCCTCGCATTACGCTGGGCGTAATGCTCTACGCGGGGCGTAATGCCTCGGAAACGTCACTGCATGTGTCATCGGAGCACTCAAGTGTGAGGCTTCGTCATGCTTCGTTGTACGCTGGGCATACAACCTTACGCTGGGCGTAGTGTGGATCGGATTGCTGACTCCTTCAGATAACTATCCGATTTAAAGATTAAATAATAATTATTAATTATTTAAAAACTTCGGAAATTCATATCTTCTTCATACGAACTCCGTTTTCGACGTTCTTTATATCTACGCATAGGTGAGACTACGTTCTACAACTTTCGTTTAGACCCCGTTGGCTAATTTTGAATTTATTTTTATTATTTAATCTTAGTAGGCCGAGACAGGAAAACTCCGTTATAAATTAATAACTTATTCATCCGACATCCGTTTTCGCCTATCTTTTTATTGCTTCGCTACTACTAACGAGATCTTCGTTTCTCGTTTAGATTGTTTCGGCTAAAAACCGCTCGATCTCAAATCGAGTATTCAAGCTACATACTGCTAAGTCGAAACTTCAGAAAATCATAACTTCCTCATACGAAGTCAGATTTGGGCGTTCGATATATGTTCGGAAACCTCGTTTCGGCCACTACAACTTTATGCAAAGATATCAGGTTTATTCTACACTTAAATTTTGACGCTTATTTTATTTTTAATTAAATCAAATCACATAATTAAGCAATTAAGCACAAAACACATAATACTCAAATAATACGTTCTTATTATTTCAAAATGGGTTACAAAGGTTAACCTAGACTATTACATTGCTAAAAATGGCAAGCCCAGAAACACAGGGGTTACAGAGGCTGAAGATATTAAGGTTAGGTTATGAGATAAGGAGCTTAAATAGGGTCCAAGACCTTAAACTAGGGTTCTGATATGATTGGCGTACGTCCCACATATAAATGGTACCCCAAACGTACCCTGAAGAGCATTCGCGACCATCCTGGTCAGTACGCGTAGCGTACTCCGAAGTACGCCCCGCGTATTTCCATCTTCATTAGTACCCCCTGCATACGCTTTGCGTATGCCCCGCATACTCAGCTAAGCCTGAAAACCACAGAAATTCCGAAGGCCATAACTTCTTCATTATAAGCGCGATTCCGACAATCCTTATCTCCACAGAAAGGAAACGAGAAGCCCTACACTTTTATCAACTCATACCTTTCTTAAGACCTTCCAAACAAAAATCTATTCTCCACAAAAGCCCGAACTAACACTTTAGCGAAATACCCCTAGGCTCCAAAACACAAACTGAACACCCGGATCACTTCTAATACATTACTCGCACCCAAATAGGCCTAGTTCTTACCTTTTCTGAAGCCCTAATCCTTATGATGACCGATCTTTGGGGCACAGCCTCAGACATGGAATCGATTCGGAACAGGGCGTTACAACTTTCCCCCACTTAAATTAGATTTCATCCTCGAAATCATTTATTACCATCCCCGACTTACCATACGACCTGAGCAACATGACCACAAACCCGATAATACCATAGGCTTCCCTAGGCAACCGAAACCATCCCTAACAGAAATCTTCAACCCAGTGGAAACAAATCCTTAACCCCTTGCAAAAGTCCACCTCTATCCTTCCGAAACTCGAAACTTCAAATTGAACTAGCTTCTAGAAAACTGCCCACACTTAACCATCATCGAACTTATTCCATAAGAAAGCCAGCCTAAATAGAATACTTTCCACCCGTAATACCTTAAGGCTTCCAAAAAACAAAGTTACTGTTCAAATGCGACTGCAGAACGCTCAACTTGACAGGAGGCTCAATTAATCCTTTGAGTAGGAGACTCATCCCTTCAATGTTTAGACTCAGACGAGAGCTGCGCAAAAGGATCTAGTCAGCCACTCTGATATTATTTAATCCAACTTCAAACAACTTAGCAAATATTCCGAATACAAACAACTCCACACATGAATCCCAAGTCACTGAACCTACTTCGAATCTTCTTGCTACAACTTGCTGCTTTTCAAAAGCAGTCGAGACCTCTCTGATCCTACCTTATCTGTCAACTACTCGAAACACTGGACACCTAACCGATTGTTGGGCAAGAAACACACACACACACACAGCAGCCCCATGCATCTCCCGAAAAGAAAACCGACTGGTCGGACTTACTTACACACCTTGCCATCAAACTCCAGCTAACAGAATAAACGCTACATGATCCACTGCAGTCTCATCTCATACCCGGTCTTCAAGAACCTATCTTTTCCTCACTTCAAACACGCTATGGCTCCTTCATGGATAAAACCAACCCAAGACACATCACGATAACTCTAATTGCCATCAACTAAACCCATTCATTACCCTTGAACCCTGCGATTGATGCCCTTAGTGTATAAATGTCTCAATCCTTATTCAACTCGAATGAAAGTCTCACACTGAACGAGCACAAACTCTTATTTGGGATCTTACCCAAAACCAAATCGATACCCCGCTCCTACCCCGAGATCCCCGAACCTGCATTTGCATAATACACCATAACTTCCCGACACCCCTTACTTAACCGATAAATAACTACCCTTAAGCCAATCCCCAAGACTACCAGTTTCGTACCTGGTCCAACCACCAGGTTCCCCAAGAGATCAAATATCAAGGCTACCCAATCTAAACTCTACTGCATCATAGATTGATTACCCGCATGTCCAGCAACTCAAGATCCAACCCTTCACTCAACAGTCTCTACCAGTTCCAACTTGAATTTCCATAATCACCCAAGCTTGCCTGCGGATCCCAAGGACCCTCATCCTAGAACAGAGAATAATTCCCTGACAACCTGGCTGGCGTGCCCAAAGCACAAGTTGATCCCCCTTCCATGCTTGTGACCATGTCATGAATAGTCTACTTCGAACCGATGAATGCTATGATCCTATCGCAGCCTAATACTACTTCAATCCCACCATGCTTACCACCCATGGCCTCACCGAACTCAGACTATCACAACGTTGCACCTCTCGAGCTGAATCCTATATCCCATCAGGAGTTCGGATTACACCTACGGATTCGCACTGCTTACTATGTATGATCAAGGCAATGCGACCAGTGATTATGAGTTTCATGAACTCCCACCAACATAACCTAGGCCTAAGCAGTCATGTGTTTCTCCCCCACATGGGCTCGACAATGCTCTTCCACCTCTTACACGTTATGGACCTCCGATCCATTTTCATCAATATGCATGACCCGCCCAAATCCAACACCGAATAACACAAGTGCCCCGTTGCTAGCCAACATAATGATCGCTCAGCTTTGGATATCCTGAAGAATACTCTTGTAATCTTAACTAATCGGATGATCCTAATCACTTCCTAAGCCACCATTTTACAAAAGAAATCCAAAGGTGAATACAATTTTACCACCATCCTACCGCTGTCTAGCGACTGGTAAATGCTACGGGCTACCCCGTAGTCTCACAACACTCTCACCTCACCACAACTATCCAAAAGCTTACCACCGATCCATCAGATCGAACATGCCTAAATTCGAGCACCCACTCGCAATGTTACATGCTGACACGATCAATCTCGCTACGCTTGTAGCAACCCATACTCTTGGAGCGATAACTCCATTGTACAGTTTCTTGTATGTGTCGTAATGACTTCGCCTCTGCTGGCCTCTCAAACATTGCTCAAAAGTCTTGGGTCTCTTCCCCAGACCCTTCTCTAAATGCACCTGAACTGATCCTCTATTCCCGAGGTACCCCAAATCGTTCTACCACCCTCGGCTCTAGACATCATATCATCAAAGTCCCGAACCCTGACACACTCACCAGCTTAATCGTCAAGAATTGAACTGCAATGGTTGGAGTAAACTCTGCCCTAACCCGTGGCTACAAACTACTCCAAAGACATAGTCTCCATTCCGAAAGTGCAATAGATCGCACAATCAATCCTTGCCACCCGAAACAAGATATCCAAGGCAAACCGAACCCTAGCTCCTAAGGGGTAGGGACTAGTGCAGAAAACAATTTCCACCTCCTTAATCCAAAGCGAGCTCAAATCTCTAGCAGTCCTTCCACTAACTGGCTCACGTGTGCTCATACTTATCTGGCAAAACAGCTATCCCCACGATCAGAGCATAATCAAGAATTCTCTTTCCCATAAGCTTCTTAGATTATACAAGACTCTCACCGATTCGAGTATGGATCTTGTGCTTTCACTAGTATGGGCCCAATACTACCTTTGACACCTATCCATATCTTCCTCAACAATCCTCCCGAATCCTCTAAGTCACTTCCTCAAACCAAAGCACTAAGTATTCGCTAAACAGAAACTCGATATCCACCGATGCACCTCCTAGGGACCCCCTAGGTTCCCATCCTCAGCGAACTACCCCACTAAACTCACTGGAGCATATGCTAGGCTTTCCTAGGTTCCCAAACTCACCCTATCCTCAGCTGCTGAAAGACTCCCACCAATGTTAATTAACTTCCTCAAGAATATGATCACATGCAACAGAGATCAGTTAATCCTTCGAGTAAAAGACTCAACCCTAGAATGGTTGGACTCATACAAGAACTGCACAATAGGGTCAAATCCATCATACTAAGATTATTTAATTAGTGCCAAATGCGACTTAGCGTATTCACTTAGCAGTCAATTCACATCACTAAGAGTCCCACAAAGCACAAAGCAAGCAGCTTTTAGACAATGGAAAAACTAACCTACATACTCCAACTCATGCTATCCTAATCCACTCTCACTGCCAGCTGCCTTATGCATGCAAATTATACACAGAATAGGATATAAGGCCAAATCATTTATTCTAAAATTATAAGATCCTAACCGCATACAATTTTTGAAATATACACTTATCAGTTACTAATACCAATAGTGTAACACCCAAAATCAGAAAGGTCAAGAAAGGAAAGGAAAAACCCTAAGTTAAAGAGGGTTGACTCGTCGAGTCCAGGGAGGAACTCGACGAGTCGGAGCGGGATCCGGGTGTAAAGCAAGTGACCGACTCGGCGAGTTGGCAAGTGGACTCGGCGAGTCAGGTCTGGGTTGGGAAACCCTAATTTCGGGACTTGGTACCCTATTTAAGCATCTGAATCTCTTCCCTAGGGCTCATTTGCGGCCCTATAGTCCAGAACCAGAAACCCTAAGCCTCCATTGTTGCTCAATTGAGTTTTCTTGCCAATTTGGGTGATTTGAAGGAAGAAGGAAGAAGGCACTCATTGGGGATTCAAGAATTGGCAGTAGATCCAGAGTTTGTGAGGTCTTCTGGAGCATCTGAAGGTAATGAGTCGCTACCTTCCCTCTTTTGCATATAGATCAACCTTTATCTTGGGATTTGGGACTTTTAGGACAAGTTTATGAGCTATTCCGAGTTAGAAGCCCATATCTGAAGTTGCTACTTCAGATCTATGTGTATCTTGGCCTGGAGAATCATAAAGCATCAGTCTATGGGTTGATTGTTGAGCCCCTTTGTCTCAAACCCTAGTTTATAGTGATTTGAGCCTAGATGTCATTAGCTACACGTAAAGTTTGCCACTTTACGTAAGGAATAGGCTTTAGAAGAGTGGATCTACAGTTTGGAGTCCATGCATGACTCTAAAGTCCTCTGCATGTATTTAGATCTGATGGGACTCGGCGAGTCCTTCGAGTGGACTCGGCGAGTAGCTTGAAGATGAGGAGGAACTCGACAAGTGGGATAAACATCTCTTCGAGTCGGATGAAGTTAGGCATGAACTCGGCGAGTTGGAGGAACAACTCGACGAGTTGGTTGAAGATTGCCTTGGACTCGACGAGTCAGGTCGCGAAACCCCAAACCCTTCGAGTTGAAACTCGAATCAGTGAGTCGGGTGGAGACTCAGCGAGTTGGACAGGTCAGGACTCGGGAATAGTTGACTCGGCGAGTCGAGTCGCGAATAGAAAGACCCTGAGCATTTGAACTCGGCGAGTTATTAGGTGGACTCGGCGAGTAGGGTTGACCTAAAAGGTTGACTTTGACCGGGAGTTTGACCTTGACTAGAGTTGACCTAGTTGACCTTTGGAGGTCAGTTGGACTAAGTATTATATTGACATTGGTAGCTCGAGGAGCTAGTGGAGCAGCAGTTCGGAGTCAGAGGTCAGGTAGCAGTCAAAAGGATTAGCAGCATCAGTCCAGCAGTCTCAGGTGAGTTTCCTTCCAGTAGGAACGGGTCTAAGGCCACAATGCCGACCCGTTTAGCTAGTAGCAGTTTCCGGATTTTGATCTCATGCAGTATTTAGTATGTTTGATGCCTTCGTGGCTCAGACAGGATTTATGTGTTATGTGTTCCGGGCTACGGCCCGATGTAGTATGCAGTATATGTATGTTCATGCTAGTTGATATGTTTATGCTATGTTCTGTTCATTTAGTTCGGACTTCGGTCCGATGCAGGGGGCAAGGCCGTAGTTAGCCCGGACTTCGGTCCGATGCAGGGGGCAAGGCCCCAGTTAGCCCGGACTTCGATCTGATACAGGGGGCAAGGCCCCAGTTAGCCCGGACTTCGGTCCGATGCAGGGGACAAGGTCCCAGTTAGTCCGGACTTCGGTCCGATGCAGGGGGCAAGGCCCTAGTTAGCCCGGACTTCGGTCCGATGCAGGGGACAAGGTCCCAGTTAGTCCGGACTTCGGTCCGATGCAGGGGGCAAGGCCCCAGTTAGTCCGGACTTCGGTCCGATGCAGTGGGCAAGGCCCAGTATGTGCTTTATATGCTATTGTATGCTATGTGGTAGATTGGGGGAGCTCATTAAGCTTCGTGCTTACGGTTTTCAGTTTTGGTTTCAGGTACTCAATTTTCGAAAGAGGAGCTCGGGAAGATTGCAGTGCACACACCATAGTCAGTTAGCCTGGAAATGTTTGACTCTGATAATGATATTATGTTTTGAATTAATACTCGAGAAATTATGTTATGACTTATGATTTTAGTAATGTTTTTAAAGAAATTTTTAGTTGTGATTTTTGGGGCGTTACAAATAGTCATTCCCATTCCAGCATATCATCCAGTATCCCCAAGGCTACAAGCATCACATATTTGGCTAATCTATCACTGAATCATCAGCATTAGCATGTAAGTCTACCAGCTCATACAACATATATACAAAGGCATCTATCTTAGAGAAAGATTTAAATGTGAGGAATGAAATTCGAATGATTAAAATGATGAAAACTGTCTGGGCAAGGGATTCCGTCACATTAGTAAACGTCGAACCCATCCCTTCCGAACATGTATCTTGATCTAAGCTAGAACAACCCAACTACCCAAGACTAATGTTGGCGTCTACTAGTCTAGGGGACTTGTTAGTGTATCCCTTTGAGAATACGCCAAAGATAACATGATGATTATCCATTGGACGGACTAGTTGACGGTCGTTACCTAGTGCAAGTTATAGGTTCGGGCCCTCTCCCTAGTTATCTAATGTTTAGGGCACGACGTCCTAACACCAAGGCCCATAACAGGCCAAAATTGTATCAGGTTTCTCCTATGAACGACAAGTGTAACATTCAAAGTGTTGTTTCTCATTAGCTTTGCACCAATAATAGATAACCACTAGTGGTGCACGACCACCAATAGGACCCCTCCACATCCTAATAGTCCAACAAGGTAGAAGGTGATGTCAAGGACATGCTCCCCGGACAACTAGTATAAAAGGACCCTTTATCTCCGGAATAAGGGATTGCTCTCTCTCTCTCTCTCTCTCTCTATATATATATATATATATATATATATATATATATATATATATATATATATATATATATATATATATAAGACAAAACCCTAAATATCCTATACACTTACTGACTCGACCGTCACCGTATCGTTCTGGGACCCCCCTACCAGATGACGATTAATGTTGGCTCTTTCATTGTTGTGATTCTTAGGCTTACCCAGACGATGCGATATATCAATGACATTAAGCTCAGAGACTATCACAACACACACACACACACACACACACACACACACATATATATATATATATATATATATATATATTTCCTTTTTTCTATTTTTGTATATAAAATACAAATTGTATTTTAGTAGTAGTTTATACCATTACTCGTTATATTCTAGTCAATCCAATTGATTAAATTGTTGTTCATATTGAAATGAATCGAGATTGATAAGGAGTTGGTTAATGATGCTCGAAAATGTACTTGTTTTGAGTGCCTATTTATTTTTTGTCTGTCTGTATAGATTGATTACAAGTCGAAATATGGTTAGGGATCTTACGTGTCTTAAACTTATATTAAATGCGGTTAATCTTAATTTTGTAATATTTTCATATTTTTTGTGTAACAGCCATATATTCAAGCCAATTTAAAACTTTTTAAACAACCCAAAAACCATTAGTTATTACAAACTTGTTTTCAAAATGTACAATATCAGAGTATCCCAGAAACATAGTCATAAAAAGTGAGGAGCTGTACGATCACGCCTTTGTCCTGCCACAATCCTCTAATGCACCTGAAACAATAAACTGAAACTGTAAGCCCGAAAGCTTAATGAGTTACCCCCAAAATACCGATACACATACAGTCCACATAGCAATATCAACTTTAACATATCATATCAATCAAAACAGAACAGCATGCGCTGGGTCCACAGCTTTACAAGCTGGACTACCCCTGGGCCCTCAGTACGAGTCTGGAATGCCTACCGGGCCCTCAGCTCATATCTGGAATGACATCGAGCCCTCAGTACGAGTCTGGAATGCCTACCGGGTTGTCAGCTCATATCTGGAATGCTCCCGAGTTCTCAGTATGAGTCTGGAATGCCTACCGGGCCCTCAACTCATATCTGGAATACTCCTGAGTCCTCAGTATGAGTTTGGAATGCCTACTAGGCCCTCGGCTCATATCTGGAATACTCTAGGGTTTGTTGGCTACCGCACGGAGCAGTACAACCTCAACCCATCCCACATAACAAGTCGACATGTAACAGATAAATGCACATACAGGTAATCAATCAGTATCACAGGCAGTCCTACAGACCTACCCGACTAGCATATCAACAGGCATACATTACTAACTCAACTCAACATATCAATAACTACTAGGATATCAAATCCAATGGGTTGGCCTTGGTGCCTTAGACCCCTTAGTATAATAAGGATAACTCACCTGCAGTTGCCGACTGAAAAGATAAGACCAAGCTGCTCCGACCACCGACACGATCTACACCACAGAACACTACCAAAGAACCAATTCCATAAATACCAATATTACCAAAGTACCCTTGGAAGTCAAACTAGTCAACTTTTGGTCAAAGTCAAAGTTAAAGTCAAAGTCAACCTTCCTGGTTGACTCTACTCGCTGAGTCACCCCATCGACTCGCCGAGTTCCCTTATCCAGAAAACTCTCATAATACACTTAACCCGCCGAGTCGCCCCAAGACTCGCCTAGTCCAACGATATCTGAGTTCCATCCTAACCAACTCACTAAGTCCCCAACCGAATCACTAATCCAAGGCTTTAACTAACACGGATTGGGGTTCTGCGACCTGACGTGCCGAGTCCCTTCAGTCCTTAATCCATTCAGAGGATTTTCGAGCCATGTAGGGACTCCTATCCATAGATCCACCCTTCTACAATCTAACCCTCACATAAAGTTGCAAACTTTACGTGAAACCAAGGAGATATAAGCCCAAAACACACTAAGGCTTGGGTTTTAGACAATGGGGCTTCACCAACAACTCAAAGACTGAAACTTTATGACATTATGGATCATCACAAGCCTAGATCTGAAGTAGCAACCTCAGATCTAAGCCTCTAACTCGAAATAGCTCATAATCATACCAAAAATGCCCCAAATCTCACATGATAATAGATCTAGATGCATAAGAGCCCAAGCAACAGATTATTACCTCCAATATAAGCTCCAACTGAAGTAGATCCCAGATCTACACCCCTCCTTTGCAACAAACGTCTTGATCTTCAAGCCCCTTCTTACCAAAATCACTTATCAAGGCTCCAATATCCTCAACAAAGAAGTTTCACACGAAGATTAGGGTTTCTGGAACTCTCAGGGAGATTAGGAGGCTGGGAGAAGGACATAAAGTCCTTTAAATAGGGTGCAACCCTCGGAATTAGGGTTTTCTCTCTTCAGCACCAACTCGTTGAGTCCAAGCGGCTGACTCGCTGAGTTGGCCACTTAAACCCGCGATCAATCCCGCTCCAACTCGACGAGTAGGATACCTACTCGTCAAGTAGCTTCCTTAATTTTACACTTGGCACCCTCCAACTTCTTGCTTCCAGACTTGGGGTGTTACATTTTGATAGTCATCAATTAAAAGGGGCAATTTTCTCCATTTTTGTTATAGCTATTGCAACTACTGAAGGTGATATTGGACTCGCTATTGTTTCATCAATTTATTATAACAGAAAATCAACTCGTATAAACCAATCAAATTTGTTGAATAAGTAATATTATCATATAAATTAGAATTCTCATAAATTAATAATTAATTCAAATTAGCATGTCTGCTACATAAGGTATCCTCATGTTAGGATCTCTTGCAGGAAAGTGATAATCTACAACTTCGAGTTGTCAATTATATCCTTTATTACGACCCAATTCTTGAAATTTGGGACACAAGTATTCCATTAGTTCGGACTTCTTTATTGTTGAATTGGGACCAAGACAAAAAAAATTGAAAAGGCTTGTGCTTCCTTTGTTGAAATAAGGACAAAATGGTTTGCTTAGATATTTTCTAAGAATCGACTTAGCTAAGTCACTTATTTCTTATCCCAGAAAAAGGAACGATCTGTCGGGATCAGGATTGATCTCTGAGAATGGATTGCATCGCGATGCCTAAGAACACGATCTAATAGATCGTTGTATCGAGTAGTTAGATCATAGTCTATTACCATAAAAATGGCAAATCCACCAATCCACATATGATATGTGAACAATGACAGTTGTGTACCATAGTCAGTAGCTAGATATGGATAAGGGGGCATGACATACATATGGTGAGCTACAAAAATGGTTAAAGATCCTAACATAGCTAGGTTAAGAGATAACTGAGCATGCCATGACATTGTTAGGATCTCATATAGGCCTTTATGGACCTGGCCCATAAATGGACCTTTATGAGCTTCTAAAATATCTTTTAGACCATGACTAATGCCCCAGTTGGTCCTATACATGTGACCCGCTATCAGAAAAAGAATTGCAATAGCTAAATGATGGTGCGCCGTATCAGTTAGCCATAGACCTCCAATTACTGGGTCAAATCCTCCATGAAAAGTAAGAAAGTCCGCATATTTTGACCAATTCAAGGTGAAAAATGGGGTTGCTCCCTCGGCAAAACTGTGATAAAGTTGAGCCAAAAGATATCGATTCAAGATAAATTCATGAGGAAGTGGTATTTCTTTAGGATCTACTCCAGCGTTTAGAAATTGGTTAATCGGTAAAGATACATGTACTTGGTGCCCCGCCCAAGAGAGAGACCCAAGTCCTAGTAGCCCCGCCAAATGTTGATTCAACATAGATTCTACATCGTGAAACGAAGCCAGTTTTGGAGTAGCTTTATGATAATGAAACCAACCAGCAAAAAAAATTAACGGCACAAAGAGCAATCCACCAATTGCGGTACAATAGAGTTATAATTCGCTAGTTATTCTAGAAGCTCGCCAAATCTGGAAAAAAACGGAGGTGATTTGTATTCCTCAGAAGCCCCCGCGCACGTCACCATTCAATATTTCTTGGCCCACTATCGGCCAAACCACTTGGGCACTAGGCCTAATGTGAGTCGGATCGCTTAGCCATGCTTTATAATTGGAAAAACGATCACCGTGGAAATACATGCCACTCAGCCAAAGGAAGATGATGGAGAGTTGACCGAAATTCGCACTAAATACTTTTCGAGATATCTCCTCCAAATCACTGGTATGGCTATCGAAATCGTGAGCATCAGCATGTAGGTTCCAGATCCAAGTGGTAGTTTTAGGGCCTTTAGCTATTGTTCTTGAGAAATGACCCGGTCTAGCCCATGCCTCGAATGAAGTTTTTATGTGATCCCTATCTACCAAAATTTTTACTTCTGGTTCCGGAGAACGAATAATCATTGAGTCCTCTTTCCGGACAACACATACAAAGAGACCCGCCAACAGTCAAATAATTAGTGAATCTCGGAGAGACATTTCTATTATATAATTAGTTTCTTTCTCTTCTAATTTTCTATCTCCCATCTATCTATTTTCTTTAGTTATTCACTAGAGCAATAATGATCTAGAAGTCGATCCAGGGCAAGTGTTCGGATCTATTATGACATACCCATGACGCACTCAACGTGTGTGTGTGTATATATATATATATATATATATATATATATAAGAAGAATAGATCAATTCATTCAAATGGTAATCTTTCTTATCAAGCCTTTTCCTTTTTAGGTAGGGCTGACAAATATGTGCTATGGAAAACCAACCAACATTTACCAACCGAACCAAGAATGTTGGTAACCACTATGTTTGGTAACCAACATGTTTTGTTGGTAGTAACATACCAATTGTGTAATCATGGTATGATGGTGGTACAAAGTTTTCAATACCATGGTAGTACTTTACCAACAAATTCAATATATATATATATATATATATATATATATATGTGTGTGTGTGTGTGTGTGTCTATATATATATACATATATATATATATATATATATATATATATATATATATGTGTGTGTGTGTGTGTGTTATAAAAATCGACATAGGTGGTGCCTAGGTGTGAGAGTTGAGACTGTCAAATAGACATATCCATGGTAGGACGCTTCAATGGTTATATAGAAAAAGGGGGTTGGAGATGACTACTTCACGGCCAAAGGTACCATCATAGTAATTCTTCTAAGTATGTCAACTAATACACTATTATATGCATTTTGCATTCAATATATATTTATGATCATTTAACAATCACTCTTTCCAAATTTAATCATATTCCACACTAAATACGTTATGTGATATTCCACACTGAATATGTTATATCATGGATGTTGTCAATTCTACCATGTGAAAAAAAAGACAAACATAACATTCATACACAACTATAAATAATATATGTGGCAATACATAATAAAATCATTTTTAATGAGATTATATTATTTCATAAGAATCTATCGCTCGGTAATTATAGGAAAAGTTATCATATTGCATCCCTAAATGGCGGTTACCAATGCTAAATGTTAACATGTTCTTTCACAATCTCTAATTTTTTAAGACCATTCAAAAAACCCTCGGAGTGACGATTTCGTAATATAGTTACACTCATGTTAATATTTATAACTATTTTGTTAAAGTTAGATTATATATATGGTAAATCAATGCATAAGTTTTAACCAAAAAAATGGTTATATGATAGTAACCGATAAATTACAACTAATTTACACAAAATAACAGCACACTTACATTTATTTTTACTTCAATTTAGTTGACACAAAATAGCAACATATATATATATATATATATATATATATATATATATATAACAACATACTTAATTTTCATATACATAATAACATAATACTTAGAATATTTATTCATATATAAAGCATAATCATATAAGTAGTTATCATGAATAAATTAGCCTAAATAACAAGTATAATCATGCAGGGAATGACATGGTTTGCCCGAGGCCTAGATGGGTAAATAGACATACATACAAATTTGGTTGGATCGTACACTTTTTGTTTATTATATTGACTTCTAAAACATGCAACATATTCCATGAAATGTGACATCGTTTCAAAATACTAAAGAGACAACAACTCTTGTTCATTTCTGGTTTATTTATTTATAATTCAACATTGTCCATAACACTTATATTTCTAATTTATTTCCTCTAAAACAACTTTCAGTTAGATATTGATATAAACATGTGAAATTTGAAGGAAAAACAAAAAAAGCACATCAAGAATTATATCATGTATAACAACAAGATGGAAATAATAAAAACTTATAGCCGACAAGTAGTGAAGCTTTACTACTAGTGGTAGATGATAGTATACATATTTATGGAGAAAGGATGTCATAAGGTTACATATTGGAGATGGGGCTTTTTAGTTGATGATCTGACCCTAACGCTCTCAATAAGATAGTTGGTTTCGAGATGGCATGTCGGGGAGTTGGGGGGCAGTGAGACTATGGCATAGGTGATGATAACTATTTCCTTCAATGGGGAAGATTGAGACGACTACATGCTGGCCGCCGTCAGGATGAGCGCCGCCTGGAAGGCACACAGGATGATGCCCCAGTTCTTCATGGAGAAGGATATTGAGTGTGCATCTCCTCCCCCTACACCTTTTATCTTTTATGTGAATCTTGGTAGGGAGATGGATTTTCCAATCCTTACATGTGCGATTTGTTCTTTGTTGCAGGTCACGAGAGGATCATTCCTTTCGAGACGGTCCTATGGGGGGGGGGTAGGTTTCATGGCAGTTTTAAACACCGGGAAGTGCCTCAGGTGGAGATCCTTCCTCCACCGATCAGCGTTGATCGTGCTCTGGCTCTTGCTAGTATTGGAGGTGTTGTGACATGAGGGTCGGTGCGCAAGTTGACCCAGAGTTGATCAACGCAATTGTTGACATTGTTTCTCGTGACAATCCACTGCCTCCTGATCCTGAGGATGAGGCGTTAGGGGAGTTGGCGACTAGAGGGAGCCGCTTATCTATCAAGCGGAGGTTGGGTTGGTTAGACTCCCCACTTACTGATGTCGTCCGTTCTAGCATTGTTAGCAAGCGTCTTCGTAAGAAACGCAACATTGACTTTCTATTGGGGGAGTCAGATGTGGTGGTGGAAATTCCCGATGATGACACTTCGAAACAGTCAAAGGGAATGGATGAAGAGGCGACGGGACAGCCTCCTGAACCTAAGGAGGAGCCAGAGGATACTATCGTTCCCAGTGAAGGCGTTATAGGCAAGGAGCCTAAGGTTGAGTTTCAAACCTCTTCTACTTTTTCTTCGCCTCTGGGAAAAGATGGTGTTATTGTAGGTTCATCTTCTTTGCCTCTGACGGTCTCCTGAGTTTACATCTCGGGGTGGGGACTCCTAAAAGAGTCCTTTCTTACACAAAATTGTGTTGCACACTAATGGGTCCGTCATGCTTTCCCTCCGGCCACAATCGAGGCCTTAAGGCTCTTCCCCAACTCGCACATGTCCAACAGTCTCTGATATGCAGCGGCTCAAGTCATTCTTGATGGGTTTTGAGCATAACAAACAATCCTATCTGTGCATGCAGCCCTAAATAAGATCTATGTTTTCTCTAATTGAACAAACAATATAAACAACAATGTATAAACCCTAGATCTCCAGTATATATAATAAAAACACACAATTAGGGTTGTGAAACATACCTTTGATTGTTATGTACTAATAACAATCTTAATCCAAGCTTGAAAACCTTTGGTAGCAAGCGTCACAAGTGTCGCGCTTCTAATGGCCCACACCCAAACCCTAGAAACCAAGGAAAACTATAGCTAGAGAGGAGATGAGAGGATAATTTCGGCCCTAAGACTCTTGGAAGAGTCAGTCACGAAATTCTAAACCTTAATGGGTTTATATAGGAGTCTAGGAAGGTGTTGGATAAGGCAAGTATCTCTAAGATAACCCTAATCCCTTACCTTCCTCCGTGAGGCATCCAAGGCACCCTTAGAGCCTAAGGAAACCCTAAAAAGCATCTAGAATTCGTCCACCCCTTATGGGAGGTTCTAGAATTGCTTAATTCTTAGTTATTGAACATTGATACCTATAGTCCTCCAAATTTTAATTAATCTAATTAATCCAAAAATTAATTCAATTAATTTCTGATTAAGCCTAGGGTTTGGGTTTCAGACCCATTTTGGTGGTTCCTAGGGGTAAAGTTGGAAACTTTACTAATCTAGATGCCATTTTAGTTGAGATCTGAGTTTTGAAGCTCTTAGATCTGATAATGCCAGCTTAATGTATTAAGATGTTGGGTTTTAGGCGAACTCGACGTGTTTCTTGATAAACACGGCGATTTGGATCGGTTTCTTCTCGACCTTGCAATTAATGGAGAAACACGACGAGTTGAAGGACAACTCAGCGTGTTGGGTCAACTCGGGCCGTTGACTTTGACTTTTGACTTTAGTCTTTGACCAAGTTTGACCTATTAGGGGCTTTGGGGAATTTTGAGTTGTATTAGGTTTAAGTAGAACCGATATTCGGAGCCGAGATCTGTTCAACTATCGTTCTTATTCGAGGTGAGTTTCCTCATCGAGTTTAGCGGGTCGAAGGCACCAATGCCAGCCCATGTTTATGTTATGTTATGTTTGATGGGTTTTGGTCATAAGAACATCCTATGTGCTCATACAAACACTAATGCTTGGATCTAGGTTTATCTATTGTACATGCAAGTTATCCAAGACTATAAACCCTAATTCTAGCATACAAGTAATCATGTCAACATGAGAATGGGTTTAAGATATTACCTTGGTTGTTATGTAGCAATAACAATCCCAATTCCTCCTTGTATTGACTTTAGAAAGCTTAGAGTCACAAATGTCACTCCTCTAATGGTTCACAAACACCAAAAGCGAGAGGATGAAGAGGAGAAAGGGAAGGAGGCTGCCCAAGAACGTGTGAAACCCTATAAGGATGCTTAGACACGTTTTTGGGTCATAAGGGATCTATATATAGTGAGGCTATTAGGGTTATCTAACAAGGAAACCCTAATTTGGATGCTTAAGCCCTAAGCAACCCATGGATTCCTTTCCTTAAGGCCTTGGACGATTTCTTATGGGTTTCCCCATAGAATTCGTCCACTCCTTAATATAAGGCAATCCATAGACCAAATTGCAATTATCTTATAATTACAATTCCAGTCCCTTAAGTTTAATTAATCTCTTTTAGTCACAAAACTAATTTCCAATTAATTCTTGACTAATATTAATTAAACAATATGATTTCTCCTTTAATATATTATTCTCATAATATATTAATAAATCATATTTAATCCTTTCTCTCCATAATTCATCCTATCAAGTTGCTTTGGTGAAGGCAACCCAAAAGGACCATGCACCATTGGGTCAAGTACATACCAAAATAGTTATGTACTTAGACACTAATCCAACAGTCTCCCACTTGGATAAGTCTAATAAGCATTATGCGTATGACTTCAGATCCTGATCTGCAATCGTAGCTTTCCAAAGCCGCTATTAACTCTGATCCTATCAGATACGCGTGTCCTTTAGATAAGGGATCATATATTCCTCCATTCTAGATATCGTATGAGACATGATTTCAAATCATTCTCTTTGTACTATTTCTCGACTTCCGATTCATGACGACGGACTAATTGAACAAATCAAATTAGCCCTAGCCCGGCCGAGCATTTATGTTTGTCATCACTAAATCATCGAGGGGCCCAAAGATATCGCTTTTATCCTACCGTGGATAAAAGGAACGGATAAACTTTGATACAATGCTTGCTTGCACTCACTCACTGAATCACACACAATAATATTTTTTATAACACCAAGTTACTAGTGCCTTTACATATTATCAATGAGCAACCGATTTGCAAGATTCAACTCACACAATAATGTTATCGTCTCACCAATCACTCATGACGCAATTCATGGAGTGATCCAAGTGAGCGTTGGTTTGATCCAATGCTCAAATCATATTCATAAGCACTCATGAACGTTGCAGCAAACATTTGCTTATGTCTAATGCTCTTTAGACAATCTACACACCAATTCACGACAGTCTTCATTCATATCTACTTTCAACATATGAACGACTGTGGCCCGTTCGAATAATTTGATTGTTCTTAACCAATTAAATTATTCAGGAAGTCAAAACATGCAAAGTGAAACACAAGAATAATACTAATTCCATATGGCCTCAAACCTCTGAGTATAAATAAAACACCTTTTATTTATCACCATATCGAATACTCATTATTTGTCATTTCGGGTAATCAACTTCTTATTTGAATTATTACTACACTTGTCCCATGCTTCTAGCATGCACACAATGTTTATCTATGGTTCTTATTTTGTGAAATAGATTAAATTGAGCACATTTCCAATCATTCTCATTTCACAACTCCAAATCCTTTTTCATAAGTGAAAGAATATCAAATTCTTGCCACTTATTGAATATGCTAGATTCTAACATTCTATGCAACGATCCTTTCGTAATGTCACTGCACTAAAGTCAAAAAGACTATTGCCAATGATATTACAAAGTCCTCTATCGGAGATTGTTACAAGACAATTCCTTAGATATGATGTCTCTCACTCAAAGTACATTCCTTTGAACATCCTTTTGCATAAAAGTTTCTAATCTAGTCATAGATTTTTCAATATTCAATTCCCAATATGGACACATTTCCATATTTTCCATATGACAACTTATTCTTAATAGAATCTTATCTATTCATAATAATGTCGATATGGTCCATCCAATATGGAAACATTTCCATATTTTCCATATGACAACTCATTCTTAATAGAATCTTTTCTATTCATAATAACGTCGATATGGTCCATCCAATATCATGCTTCCAACTACTCACAAGCAACCAATCCTCGTCAAACTTTGGATTGTCCTTTGATAGTTGTTTAATTATTTTAGTCAAAACCGATTCTAGTCCCTTTTCCCTCTAAATACGCTAGACATTTGGAAAATTTTAGAATGGTCAAATATTAAAGCATTTGCAATCGATCCTATACCCGAAGCGTATGGGACACGATGCATAATGTCTTACATAAAGATTTGATACTTTATCAAATCTTCTGCCATAATGTTTTATTTTCTATGTTCTCAAAATTCGAATTGTGAAGAGGAATGCCGTAATCATAATCGAAATTTTAAGAACACACTATGTACCTTTGACTAAATTTTATTAACATTCCACAACCTAAGCCTTTAGATTTGAAATGAAGCATACCTCTCCCTTAATTATAGCAAAACAACTTTACAACCCTTACGACTTTGCAGGGTATAACTCTTGTTTTCTATAATTAATATTGCCAACTTGCAATACGAGCCTTAATAATCATACAATCATAACATTTATGCTCCCACTATCATGATGATTATTATAAAACATAACACTTATGCTCCCACTAGCTTCGGCATGTATTCATAAACATCTTAACTTCCAGAAAAACAATGCCTATTGAATTTCTTAAGTCCATGTTTCTAATACTTAATGCTTTGATAATCTTTTATCAAGGCCTCTTAAACTTATGCACCTTTGCCTTAGATAACTCATATGTGTGTCCAAACAATTAAGACTAATTGCCAAACCTCACAATTCAAATCATGGAAAGGGATACAGTAACCATAATCGAATTCGAGAATGCAATTTTACAATCACTATCTTCTTAAAATCTTTCTTAGTGAAAGCATTTCCTCACAATCATTTTCATGAAGGAGGAAATCTTATGACACTTAGATTTAAACGGTGTATGTGTTCCTATCCATGTGAATTTGTTAAAACCAAAGTTTACGACAAATTCAAACTCATATGGACCGAACTTTCTTAATCTTGATTTCTTGCCTTATGGTAGCACAGCTGCCCACCATGTCTTCCAAGTAGTTAAGCACCTCACCTTTCCTATCAATGAACCTTTCATTGATTAAGGTGCCTTGCCTTTTATGCGTTCAAAATGAGAACTCATGGAATTCACATGCATAATTAACTCAACTAGAACAGCACAGAAACAAAATAATTTCAACATGATAGGTTGTAAACCTCAACTCGTGTGCTAGTGATGATCGATAAGGTTTATTTGATTTGTTCTTGAAACCTTTCAAGACCATTAAGACTCCCACTGACTCCTTGACATATAAGATTCTCTTGTCAATAACCATTTCTTGACAAACAATTATTCAAGAGTTAGTATAGATTTTATCAAAACACTTCATAAATTTGTCCTAGTTGGTCTTTGTCTTATCCAAGACATCACAACCTTCCAGATTTGATGAATGTTATAAACCTTCTTAATACTTTTCACTAATTGTCACAATCTTAACTCTAAGACTTGTTTTGGAACGAAGTATGATTGACTTCTTGATTTAACCATTTCTTCAATTCTTGATTCCTCTTCTTAGACATACAATTGTACTAAGACTCACTTAGAGGATCAATTGAGATATGGTTCTTAATCATTAAGACTTATCACAAAGCATAAAAGGTACTCTCCCTTTTTCTTAGAATGGAGAAACTTTTATCTTTCTGCCTACTTGATTCTTCTTATTTGTTCTGCTATTGATTTAAACCTTTTTAATCAATTCAGAATTACACTTAATCTTATAAGTATAATCATATTTACTAAACCTTTAGTAAATCATGACGAATATCTTTGTTATTCTTGTGGTGGACTTAATCAACACACAACTTTGTGTACTCGATTTGTTAGTCCTTCACTTGACACTTTGTCAATGAGTTAGTCTAATTTCCAAATATGAAATTTCTCATTCATCGTGCAACCAAGTTGCATGATTCCAAGTTTCTGTCCAATTGAAACTTGGGCGATGAGAAACTCTCCCTATTTGGTAAATTCTCGATATTTCCACAAACAACATAATTAAGAATCAAATCCATTATTGCTAATAATAGAAACATTCTAACATCAATTTTTCATACACGCCATTGCAAGGATAAATAAATAATATAAAATCAAAATTTATTTTATTGCGGAGAAAATCGTCCTTACAATGCAATTCATTGAAAAACTATGCTAATACATCTTTCTTAGCAATCTAATTCTAACTCTAAGTAGTAGCTCAAGAATCTAATCTTCAAGTAGTGCGATCGAAATCCATTTCTTCACGGTTAGATTCTGCTCACTTCTTCCCTTAAGCTTCCTTTCTTTTCTTCGATCCTACAAAACATCAATTGTAATCTTATCACATTATGTATTAAGAATCTAGAATAGAAGCTTAAAAGAGTTAGTCAATGGATTTTACCTAAAGTAGAGTCATACGTTTTGACTCTCCTATCTCTTAGATCTCTTAGGTAAATAGGGCAGTTTCGTCTCCAATGCCCCTTCTCTTGGCAATAAAAGCAAATTGACTCTTTCGGAACAGCACATGGAACTACTTCAGACATTGCCTTTCTCTTATGATCAAACTCTTCGATCATGGTATGTCTTTCGTTACCAATGTCTATATCCATAGAGGTCTTGAAGGCGGATTCACCAATCAACTTTGCTTTTCTATTGCGCCAAACCATTGCTGATTCAGCAGCAATAAGCATATAGGTGAGATCTATAAGGGTCACGTCGTGGTTCATCATATAGTACTCTCTTACGAACTCACTATATGAGTTAGGAAGTGACTGAAGAACCCAATCAACAGCCATCTCCTCACCGACAACGGATCCCAACATTCTTAACCTATCAATGTGTGACTTCATCCCTAGGACGTGTGCACACACGACATTCCTTCTTTATGTTTACTTGCCAAAAGGGCTTGAGTGATCTTGAACTTTTCAAGCCTTCGAACTTGTGGGTTAAGGAGAATAACTGGAGGAGGAGGAGTAAGTGAAGCATGATTTCTTGTTCTTCGATCGAATCGTGGAACATCATCTTCATGTGGAAAGCTTGTTCCACGGGATTTGGGAAGACCATAGTTGTCAAACTTTGACATCTACAAAACAGGAGAAAACGAATTCAAGTTAGTTGATTGATTGAGTCCTTAGTAAATCACCCAAATGAGATACTAAGGCTAGGACCCAACACAATACGCTACAACCTAGAAAAGGGATGCCGTAATCTAGTTGCAGAATATTTGAAGGTAAGTGAATGACGATTCACTAATTTCCACCATGAAAAACGAAAAATAAATTTAAGTTCTAAATCTATGAAAACTCCTAGATCCATTGAGATTCATTGAACATTTCAATGGCATGTTTAAATCTCGATATGCCCCTCTAGTTTGTGACTGGGATGTCGAGGATCACAAAGCGGGTGTGAATAACCATGCAAACTTACATGGTGCCCTCACATGTTACAGTCACATATTCGATGTGCCGGTAAACCACACACGCTCCACCGAACTATGACAAACATTGAGTCACCCTTTGCTACCTTTGCTTAGAACCATTTAGTGTGCCGGTAAACCACACACGCTCCACTAACGTCTTCGCAATGGCACAAAGTGTAATTTCATGGAATTGCATCAATTCACTTTTGCCTAAGTAACTAGGATTGGGAATTTGTAAAATATTTAGTTACTTTTGTACTTCATTATACTTATAATGGAAGGTTTCGTCCTATCCTACCCATTCGGCTAACGACCCTCCACTAGTCAAGAGTGTGGTGGGTAAGAGTGGATACCCATTCAATCGCCATTTTATAGGCAATTTCCTTAAACACCCCTTATAGACCAGCTTCGTGAATGAGGCCTACTAACAGTAAGACTGACTTTTACTCATACATATATATAATGTTGGACTTTTAATGTTATATATAGTATAGGGTGTATTTTACACTTTTAAAATACTAGGTGGTCAAATTTAATAATTATACCTTTAATTCAATTAAATTGTAAACCAAAACTATTATGGATTTATTAAACCTCTTTTAATTATACACCTTAATTAATTAATAAAACCATAAGGGTGTGATTTGAACTTTTCAAAACAATACTAGGGTTTTAGAATTTAACATTCCTAATTAAACTTTTAATCAACTTTTAAATTCCAAAACTTGAGGGCAAGTTTTGAAACATTTCAAAACATTAGGGTTAGAATTTAAATATACATCAAAATTAAACTTTTAATCACAATTTAAATTCCAAAACTTGAGGGAAAGTGTTGAAACCTTTTTCAAAACATTAGGGTTTTAACTATTTAAATTTCAAAACAACAAAACTTTTGAGTTCAAATTTAAACTATAAAACTTAAAGGGGAAAATATGAAACTTTTCATAACACAAGGATCAAATAACAAATAATCTAAATTAACATTTAATCACATAATTATCCATATTTGATTTATTTAATGATTTCTTGCAAAACAATTTACCAATTTAATCAAAATAATTAATCAATTATCACATAAGGAAACAAATATTTTATTAATTGATAAATATCTTTAATTAGATCAAGAATATACTCATATATATCAAAAAATCGGATTTATATTGATCTAATATGATAAGGCAAGTATCCTCAAGCAAAAACGGCAAAAAATCCCGGTTTTCCCTCATTCTGACCAGCTGAATCGTCGAGTCAGGCATGGACTCGTCGAGTCAGCATGGACTCGGCGAGTTCAGCCCCCAGAAACCCAAAAAAATGAATTTTTTCAACATACAAGGTATCAATACAATAGAAACCAATCAAGGCTCTGATACCATTGATGGGTTTTGGTCATAAGAACATCCTATGTGCTCATACAAACCCTAATGCTTGGATCTAGGTTTCTCTATTGTACATGCAAGTTATCCAAGACTATAAACCCTAATTCTAGCATACAAGTAATCATATCAACATGAGAATGGGTTTAAGATATTACCTTCATTGTTATGTAGCAATAACAATCCCAATTCCTCCTTGTATTGACTTTAGAAAGCTTAGAGTCACAAATGTCACTCCTCTAATGGTTCACAAACACCAAAAGCAAGAGGATGAAGAGGAGAGAGGAAAGAGGCTGCCTAAAAACATTTGAAACCCTAGAAGCATGCTTAGCCACGTTTTTTGGGTCATAAGGGATCTATATATAGTGAGGCTATTATGGTTATCTAACAAGGAAACCCTAATTTGGATGCTTAAGCCCTAAGAAACCCATGGATTCCTTTCCTTAAGGCCTTGGACAATTTCTTATGGGTTTCCACATAGAATTCGTCCACTCCTTAATATAAGGCAATCCATAGCCCAAATTGCAATTATCTTATAATTACAATTCCAGTCCCTTAAGTTTAATTAATCTCTTTTAGTCACAAAACTAATTACCAATTAATTCTTGACTAATATTAATTAAACAATATGATTTCTCCTTTAATATATTATTCTCCTAATATATTAATAAATCATATTTAATCATTTCTCTCCATAATTCATCCTATCAAGTTGCTTTGGTGAAGGCAACCCAAAAGGACCATGCACCATCTAGTCAAGTACATACCAAAATAGTTATGGAGTTAGACACTAATCCAACAATGTTAGTATGCTAGTTGACTTTGTGACTCTTGCATGTGTCTGTATTTATAAGCTTTCCGGGCTAAGCCCCGACGTCGGGCGGGGCCCGATAACTGTTTGTATGTTATGTATCTATGTGATTATTGCATTTGTATTTGTTTATTTGATATATGTTATTTTGTATGTTGGGCGGGGGCCGTTCTATTAAAGAGCTCAGCACGTTGTCGGGCGGGGCCCGATGCCAGACGAGGTCCGATGTCGGGCAGGGTCCGATGACAGGAGGTCATTATATGTTTATTGTATGTATGGTATGTGGTATTTTGGGGGGACTCACTAAGTCTTCTGCTTACTGTTTTCAATTTATGTTTCAAGTATTCCAGTTGTAAAGGGAAGAGCTCATGTAACACCCAAAGTTTTGAAGACCAAGAAAAGGAAGAAAACCCTAAGTTTAGGAGTCGACTCGGCGAGTCCAAGGAGGGACTCGGCGAGTCGGAACGGGATCCGGGTCGAGGAGTAAGTGACCGACTCGGCGAGTCGGCCAAGGTGACTCGGCGAGTCTGGTCTGTGCGAGGAAAACCCTAATTCTGGGAGTTGTATCCTATATAAAGGGTGTTATGTCCCTCCCTCAGCCCCCATATCACTCCAGAAGACCTGTAAACCTTATAATCCGTGTGAGCTTCCATTATTGAGAGAATAGCTTTGGGAGGAAGGAAACTTTGGAGATAAACTTGAAGATCAAGAAGGTTGCTTCAAGGGAGAAGTGTGTGCTCGAGATCTACCTCAGTTGTGTTCATCTTGGAGGTATTAAGCTGTCATTTTCCCTTCTTTGCATCTAGATCTATTTTGTCATAAGATTTGGGGGTTTTATGGTTGTTTGAGACCCAAATCGGGTTAGGGGCTTAGATATGTTGTTGCCACTTCAGATCTATTGTTGGGATGGTCTATTATTTCATAAAGCATCAGGAGATGAGTAGTTGGTGAAGCCCTTGTGTCCTTAAACCAAACCCTAATGTGTTTTGAGCCTAGATCTCTTTAGTTATACGTAAAGCTTGCAACTTTACGTAGGGATTGAGCTTTGGAAGTATGGATCTATGGAAAACAGTTTTAGAAAAGCAAACTGAGGGGTCGGATAAAAAGTTTTCAAAAGTGAAAAGACAGTTTTGTAAAAAGAATTTTGAGAATGAAAAACAGTTTTAGAAAAGCAAAAAGAATTCAGAAAGAAAAGAACTTTGAAAAGAGAAAAGAGGTGTGGTGCATGCAATCAACCGAGCTCAAGTAAGTACCCCAAAATACCCATACAAGTTTATGTTATGATTATCAGTTGGTAGAACAGCATGCTAGAATAGGACTAAGGATCTAGGGATGATGCCTTATGTGCCTGTTATTTGTGCTTTTGAGCTGCATGATAGTGCTGATTAGACAGTAGTAGGATAGCCTGTTTAGGTTATGCCTGAGTTTATGAGTTTGTGATGCATGCTAGTTCAGATTCTTGCTACGTGGATATGATTGCTTGAGTATGTTGTGGTTAGATTTTCCCCTTGTCCGAACGTTGCTTGCTTTGTGCATTGTGGGATTTGAGTGATGGGAGTTAGCCATTAGATGGATACGTTACGTCACATGTGATCAGGGTTGAATAATCTCAGAGTACTGGAATTGACCCTATTGCGCAGCTCTCGTTTGAGTCTAACCGTTGTAGGGACGAGTCCTTTACTTGAAGGATTATCTGAGCCTCGTCGCATGTGATGGTATCCAGGTGATGGCTAATTGGCATCACAAGGAGGCCTTCAGCAGCTGAGGACTGGTTTGAGTTGAGTCAGAGGTTTCCCTAAGGTAAGCCTAGGATGAGATAGAGTTGGGAGCAGTATTAATGGATAAGGGACCTGGTGGAGTCAAAGCAATTCCTGAGGAAAGTACGGATAGATGTGGAAGGTAGTATGGGCCCGTACTACTGAAAGCAGAGGATCCGTACTCGATTCGGGAAGGGCAGAGACAAGACCGGGAACCTGGTAGGGCATGCTTGGTCTCGTATCAGTGATGAGTATTCTGATAGTGGTTGTGGTATATTTTCAGCATGGTGACATTGCGAGAGAGACCAGCGGGCGGATCAGGCGCCGGAGAGGGATCAGGCTCGGGTTCAGGGACCGAGCAGCTCGAGGAGCGGATGAGAGAGTTGATATCAGCTGAGGTTACGCGCAGTATTCTAGCTCAGACTCCTGTGATCTTTGGCACGGTCAAGGAGGGCATACTGGAGATCTTGGAGGAGAGGCTGGGAGCCTTCCGTACTGAGATGATGGCATTGATGGGAGCGCGTACCTTGACGTTTCGAGAGTTTAGAGCCTACGGGGCACCAGATTATCATGGAGCTAGGGACCCCATTGCTAGCAGCAGATGGTTGGCTGATGTTGCCAACGCTTTTCGTACGAGCAAGTGTCCCGAGGGGGACAAGGTTAGACTCGCCTCCTGTCTTCTGAAGGACAGAGCGAGGGATTGGTGGGAGGAGATTGGTCATGCTTTGGGGGATGATGCCGCGTTGGACGCGATGACTTGGAGCGATTTCTTGGCCAGGTTCAGGGCGGAGTTTTCGCCGATTATTGAGGTGCAGCAGCTGGCACGAAAGTTTCAGGATTTGACGCAGACTACTGAGACTGTGGCGGAGATCACCACCAAGTTCAGGGAGAGGGCTCTTCTTGTACCGCAGTATGTAGCGGATGAGGAAATGAAGAAGGCTCGGTACCATGAGATGTTAAGGGATGACATCAGGGAGTTCGTGAGCAGGTCCAGCTGTAAGACGCTGGAAGACATGGTTTCTCGGGCTAGGGAAAGGGAAATTGATTTGGAGCAGATCCGGAAGAGGAAGCCGGATGAGGTTCAGGTAGCTACGGGTTCGGGCAAAAGGCCCAAGGGATCGGATTCGAGATCGAGGGATCATCAGGACCGCAGTCGGTGCGGAAAGTGTGGCAGGGCGCACCGGGGTGCGTGCAGGAGTGGTAGCGGTGGTGAGTCTGGCTGCTTCAAGTGCGGTCGGAATGGTCATTACAGAAAGGATTGTACTGTTGCCGCCGCGCAGGGATCAGACATGATATGTTTTCATTGCAACCAGCGGGGCCACAAGAAGGCCCAGTGCCCCAGTTTGTCTTCAGCAGGACGGGTGATGGCACCCGCCCCTGAAACTTTGAGGATTGCAGATGGCCGTCAGGGCCGGGTAGAGGCACCTGCGGTAGGGAGCAGGGCTTTTCAGATGACGACCTTGGAGACGCGAGCATCGCCGGACGTTGCAGGTATACAATTTCCATTCTCAGTTCTTTATTTTGTGCATGATTTCATTGTTATGGTTCTGCATCATTAGCGGTAAAAGTATTTTATTTTGATTGGTTGATTGTGATCGAGTTATATGCCATCTGCATACCTTGGATATTTGTGTGGTAGTTAGGGGATGTGCTCTTTTGAAGAAGGGTTCGAAGGATGCAGTAACTGTAGCATGCTTGGGAGGGATTTGGTACGTCTAGCTAGTTCGGAGTGATGCAGTGATTGTGATGGATTGGCTAAATCCCTAGCTATGGCGGGCGTGGGTTCCTCAGTAGATGGGTTATGGAATGGTAGCAAAGATCGGGATCTCTTTGAGTATTGAGCAGCAAGGGGTAAGTAGGATCGAAGTGGGGGAGAATCCTCCGGGTGTGCCCAGAGGGGAGCGCGCAGACCCAGAATGAGTACGTGACCTCCGAGAGGGAAGAGAAGTAGTTCAGCGTTTGATGGATTGAGGATTTCAGAGTTGGGAGTTTGAGAAACTCCACATCAGCTAGCACGTGTGATGGTATAGGTTAGTTATGGTTGAGATTTCAGGTTGTGGATCGCCTGAAGGACTCGCGGGAGTCGGAATAAGGATCTTGAGAAGCCGATGGCACGTGGGTGCCTTCGTATTAGCAGTCAGTAGCGGAAGTGTTGTAAGGCTACAGGGCAGCTGTAGCATTCACTAGAGGTCAGCAATGGATGGTGATGTAAGCCTATGGGTAAGCCGTAGCATTCCTTAGTAGCTCCGTTAGTGGAGTTGGAGCGAGGCCCTTATCCCCTAGTGATCTGGTAGGATCAAGATTGGGTAAGTGGATGAGAATGATAGGGAGTTGCCTGTATAGCTCTAGAGAGGTGAGACCTTGGGAGAGGCCGCTCCAAGATATAGTTGGGTGAGACCCGTGGGCGAGGCCCATATGAGATTAGTAGTGTAGATGAGACCTGGGAGCAGGGTTGCTCAGTAGTATGGTTGGGTGAGACCCGTGGGCGAGGCCCGAGCGAGAGTGTCTAGACTAGTGAGACTAGAAGGATAGAGGAGGGTGGGACCCGTGGGCGAGGCCCGTGAGTTCTAGCAGCGCAGGTGGGACCTGGTAGGGACCTTAGTGTCAAGATAGGGGATCGGGGATCCTAGGTTTGTAGTGCTTGAATGGCAGGGTGGATTGGGCAGTTATAGGTGGTTGAGGTTTCTTTGGATGTCGCTGAGAGCGACTAGTGATGGTGTTGGGACTAGCTACCGGTCGGGGCCGGTAATTCAGTCATTGATAGGTTGGTAGGGACCAGGGCGGTCTCAGTTCATCAGAGAGTCAGACGAGGTATAGCAGAATTGCCAGTCGGTGACAGTGCGAGTATGCAGCGTATGGTGAAAATCAGTTAGTTGAGTCGAGGGGTGCTCGACACCAAGTGTTGGAAGAAAGGAGTGTCAGTGAGTACTGACGGTGATGACCCGTTCTGGGAATAGCGGGGGGGGGGGGGGGGGGGGGGGTGATGGAGTTAGTGAATGGATAGGACCTTCACAGTGTCAGAGGAAAGGTTGGTTATGAGGCTCTGCCTTGGGAAGGCAAGGAAAGTAGTGGAGAACCTCTGCGGGTTCAATGCAGTACTCGGTGAGTACCAGAAGGATTATCGGTTGAGTAAGTTCTGTTTCTAAGATGTTCAGGGTCAGGTTTGACCCAAGGTTTAACCGCGAGGTTGATGTTAGTCAGAATGACCAGGTGGAAGACCAGCGCAGGTAGGCGGCTGGTGTTGGGTATTGGAGGCAGACCGCAGGCGGTGGGCCATGGCAAACTTCGAGGACGAAGTTTAATTTAAGTGGGGGAGAGTTGTAACACCCAAAGTTTTGAAGACCAAGAAAAGGAAGAAAACCCTAAGTTTAGGGGTCGACTCGGCGAGTCCAAGGAGGGACTCGGCGAGTCGGAACGGGATCCGGGTCGAGGAGTAAGTGACCGACTCGGCGAGTCGGCCAAGGTGACTCGGCGAGTCTGGTCTGTGCGAGGAAAACCCTAATTCCGGGAGTTGTATCCTATATAAAGGGTGTTATGTCCCACCCTCAGCCCCCATATCACTCCAGAAGACCTGTAAACCTTATAATCCGTGTGAGCTTCCATTATTGAGAGAATAGCTTTGGGAGGAAGGAAACTTTGGAGAGAAACTTGAAGATCAAGAAGGTTGCTTCAAGGGAGAAGTGTGTGCTCGAGATCTACCTCAGTTGTGTTCATCTTGGAGGTATTAAGCTGTCATTTTCCCTTCTTTGCATCTAGATCTATTTTGTCATAAGATTTGGGGGTTTTATGGTTGTTTGAGACCCAAATCGGGTTAGGGGCTTAGATATGTTGTTGCCACTTCAGATCTATTGTTGGGATGGTCTATTATGTCATAAAGCATCAGGAGATGAGTAGTTGGTGAAGCCCTTGTGTCCTTAAACCAAACCCTAATGTGTTTTGAGCCTAGATCTCTTTAGTTATACGTAAAGCTTGCAACTTTACGTAGGGATTGAGCTTTGGAAGTATGGATCTATGGATTGGAGTCCTTGCATGACTCAAAAGCCCTTTGCATGTTGGGAGATCTGAATGGACTCGGCGAGTCCTTTGAGTGGACTCGGCGAGTACCATGAAGATGAGGAGGAACTCGACGAGTGGGATGAACAGCTCGTCGAGTCGGATGAAGATAGGCATGAACTCGGCGAGTTGGATGAACAACTCGGCGAGTTAGATGAAGATTGCCGTGTGCTCGGCGAGTCTGTTCTTAGACTCGGTGAGTCAGGTCGCGTGGTCCCAAACCCTTCGAGTTAAGTCTCGGGTCAGCGAGTCGAGCCAGGACTCAATGAGTTGGACAGGACAGGAATCGGGAATCAGTGGACTCGGCGAGTCAGGGGCTGACTCGGCGAGTAGAGTCGCGGGTGGAAGGACTCTGGACTTATGTACTCGGCGAGTCAGTAGGGTGAATCGACGAGTAAGGTTGACCTGGAAGGTTGACTTTGAGCAGGACGTTGACTTTGACCAGAGTTGACTTGGTTGACCTTTGAACGTCAGTTACACTAAGTGTTATGTTGATATTGGTAGCTCGGGGAGCTAGCTGAGCAGCAGTTCGGAGTCAGTGGTCAGGTAGCAGTCAAAAGGGGTTAGCAGCAGTAGTTCAGCAGTATCAGGTGAGTTTCCCTTTGTATGAATGGATCTACGGGCACAATGCCGGCCCATGTAGTTATGAGTAGAAGACCCGGGGGTTAGCCCTAGGCACAGTATGCTAGTATGATATTCGGACGAGGTCCAATGATAGAGGGCGGGTGCCCAAGGAGCAGTTTATGTGATAGTTTATACTTGTTGTCTGTGTGATACTTGTATGTGCCTGGTAGGGAGGTGAGTGTGGGCGAGGTCCTGTATCTCACTAATAGCAGAGTGTGGATGGTGTTTCACATCTCAGTAGCAGCAGAGCAGGGGCGAGGCCCAAGTTAGGAAAGGAGTGAGGGTGGGTTGGGCCCGTATCTCACTATCAGTAGGAGTATGGACGAGGTTCCATGACTCATCAGTAGCAGAACACGGGCGGGGCCCAGAGATAGGCGAGGCCTTAGAGCAAGAGTTGTGGGTATATGTTTAGTTTATGTAATGTTATGTGATATGTTTACGTGCTATTATATGTTAGTGGGCGAGGCCCTGTGACAGGCGAGGCCTAAGTGAAACAGATTTGTATCCGAGCGGGGCTCGAAGCCAGGCGGGGCCTGGAGCGGCGGGGCCGTAGTATCGGGCGAGGCCCGGGATAGCGGGCGTGGCCCAGTATGTACAGTATGTGGTTTGCATGGTATGTGGTAAGGTGGGGAACTCACTAAGCTTCGTGCTTACGGTTTTCAGTTTTGTTTTCAGGTACTTCCGGTAGCGGAGGGAGGAGCTCGGGGTGATCGCATGGCACACACCATAGATTAGTCAGCCTGGGAATGTTAACTCTAATATTAAACATGTGTTTGAAAACTTATACTCAGATTATGTTTTGGAATGATGTCTTTGGTTAAAGTAATGTTTTATTAAAAGAAATTTTTGGTCTTGAATTTTGGGATGTTACAGCTCAGGATGAGTGGATCGCACACACCATTGGGATTCTGTATACGATGTTTTACTCTGATTTTATGGGAATTGATACATTGGTTTTTATTTGAATATTTGGATGATATTGGAAAATTACTATTTTATCTATTATTAAAAATAAAATTTTTGGGACCATATTTTTGGATGTTACAGTATGTGTATGTGTATGTTTATGTTTATCTATGTGTGTATCTGTCTACATGTATGCGTATAAAAAATCGCAAATAGTAAGTATTACGATATTAAACTATTAAACGTGTAATGGATCCTGAAGGCACACACGACTTTATGAACAATATTAATAACTATAAGTTTATGAAAATATAGATAATCATATATAAATGTTTAGATTTAGGTTTAAAAATGAGATATTCGCATATAAAATTCTCGCAACCCACAGTAGATTTTCGCTGTCAATAGTTACATTTTCGCAGTCAATGCCATTAAAATGAAGACGTTTTGACCAATAAAAAATGGGAAAATGACTCTTGAGGGTAATTAACTTTTGCGTTTGTACTCATTTGGTCCCTTTTTTTTGTATTCAATATACCATCGAACTTGTTGTTGGTGTTTACGATAGCCCTTTTGATCGGCTTTTGACCTGTGATAGCCGGTCAAAGGGTTATGGTGAACACAAACAACAAGTTCGATGGTATATTGAGTACAAAAAAAAAAGGAAAGGGACCAAATGAGAACAAACGCAACAGTTGGTTACCCTCCTGATTCATTTTTCCTTTACTCATTTACAACAAATCTCACATCATCTTCTACTGATATTAATAACTTTATGAGATTCATTCTTGCTTATCTTCAAAACATAACCTACGAAAGGACATTATTCATACATGTACAACTTTGTAATGCACTTGGATATTTATTAGGGGAATCTTGACTAAGCATGCGCATTTCATGACTACATTTACATTTCCAATCAAATGATTTATCGTATCATGGATTCTAGACAAGTCTACAAACGAGTGGATTCACAAGTGCTGTGATTTTTTAGTTTACTTAGCTTTAAGATCGAACTCATGGGATAAGATACAACATCAATATGTACAATATTATGGTGATGTGTCTACAAAAGCAGCATGATATTATACATATTGATGTTGTATCTTATCCCATGAGTTCGATCTTAAAGCTAAGTAAACTCAAAAATCACAACACTTGTGATTCCACTCGTTTGTAGACTTGTCTAGAATCCATGATACGATAAAGCATTTGATTGCAAATGTAAATGTAGTCATGAAATGCGTCTGCTTAGTCAAGATTCCCCTAATAAATATTCAAGTGCATTACAAAGTTGTACATGCATGAATAATGTCCTTTCGTGAGTTATGTTTTGAAGAGAAGCAATAATGAATCTCATAGTCATTAATTTCAGTAGGAGATGACGTGAGATTTGCTGTAAATGAGTAAAGAGAAAATAAATCAGGAGGGTAACCAACTGTTGCGTTTGTTCTCATTGGGTCTCTTTTCTTTTTTTTTTGTACTCAATATACCATCGAACTTATTGTTTGTGTTCACCATAACCCTTTGACCGGCTATCACAGGTCAAAAGCCGGTCAAAAGGGCTATGGTAAACACCAACAACAAGTTCGATGGTATATTGAATACAAAAAAAAAAGGACCAAATGAGTACAAACGCAAAAGTTAATTACCCTCAAGAGTCATTTTCCAAAAAAAAAAAATTGCAAGCCATGACGATTTTGACCGATGATCATTTATGAAAATTATAGCTATTTTGGACATTTTTCTTATTTTTTGCTATTTTTAGGAAAAAAAAAAACTTTTGGAGATTACCTGTAATGGACATTTTTTCCATATCAAATACTTTAAAAAAAAAAAACAAAACAAAAACCACCATCATAAGTAATCAACTATAATAATTTGTTCACAAAATACTCTTTTTGTTTTTATCAAAATGTTATAAGTGCTTACCTTCTAACGATAATTTTCTTTAAAAGATTAATGTTTTGTAAAAGAAAACAAATAAGTTGTTACTCATTTGTGATTTATATAAAAGCATAATCATATATTATATATATACTAAGAAAAATCAAAATGCGGGTCCATAACAAGTGATTACCCTATTATTTGTAACACGAATTTAGGAATAGGAGTTTGTCCTTTTTTGTTAAAAAATAAAAATAAATAAATTTAAAAACTTCTATTTTTTAAACTAAATATAATTTAGTAAAAAAAAAAAATACATCTACATATCTATCTACTATTATCTATTCTAATAAATAAAACCTAAAAGTGTCATATATCCTTTATCTAGTTTGTCTCTTTTAACACGTGATATTTTTTTATGATTTCTACAACTTTTAATTTTTTTTTTTTTTTTTGTAAAACATCAACTACAATTCAAATTTTTAAAATAAAAAATCTTATCCTAATAACATTTTCGAAATATATGGTATCTATCATTTTAAAACCCTATTAAAAATCTCATATTTTATTCTATCCCAATAAATCATAAATATATTCTCATAACTACCTTCTTTATTATTATTATTATTATTTTGTTTATTCTTGGAGTTATAACCTAGTAAGATAAATATATGCAACTCAAGTAAATTTAAAAGTTTGAAGGTTGTTAGGAAAATTAATGTTTGGTTAATTTAAAATTTAGGTAGGAGGGACCAACTTAGGCCCCGTTTGATAGTTACTGAATGAGAAAGTGCTAATTCAGAAAGATCTGTCTGAGTAAGAAATTCTGACTGAGTAAGAAATCATGCTCTTTGATTGTACATCTGACTAAACGTGCTGATTGATACAAAATGACCATTTTACCCTATGCTATTCATTTTTATGCAATATAATAATAATAATAATAATAATAATAATAATAATAATAATAATAATAATAATAATAATAATAATAATAAATCCACACCAAATAATATAACCAAACATCACAAGTTTACATCTCACAAAGCAATACCGTCATCTTGAGTCTATAAAACATACTAGAAATACAATAAATTCTGCCAAATTGATTTCTTGAATGAATATTGTGCACTCATCTCAAAATCACTGCTCTTTTGTGATTTTCAAACCCTACAATCAATGAAATACAATATGTTCATCAGTAAGTAGAATGACATTTTTACCCTCAAATTATTGATTTGCAGACCATAGATGATACTCTGATATTGGCATCAACAAAGGCATCTTTGTTAATCATTGTTAATCACTTGAACAGACATATGTAGGTATGAATAAAATCAACAAAGGCACATTCAATATCATACTCTGAAGTGAACAACAAATCACTTGGAACAAATCAATTGAAAATTCAAACCTTTTAACTATTCTCAACAGCAAAATAACTTTGAATAGCAAAATAGATGCAAAAAACGAAACAACAACAATTGAAATAGCAAAAATCAAGAAGTAAAAATCGAAGGTTTTAGAGAAACAATGGCGGAAATCGGAACTATTGATGCAGAAATCGATGCTTCCTAGTCCATGATGGCAGAAATCGGAAGTATTCATGAGAAGAGGAAAGAAAAATTGATGCTTACCTGATCAGAATGGGAACTATTGGTGCAGAAATCGATGCTTGCTTGCTGGAGCTCGAACGGAGGGATGATCTTTCTGGTCGATAGTCGGACTGAGGAAGGGAGTTGTCGATGGAGAGGCGATGGAGAGTTGTGGATGTTGGCCGCCAATTTTCCTTGTTGGTATCTCTTTTAGGTTACGATGGGAAGAAAGCAAATAGAGGGTATGAGCGTAATTTTTCCAATCAGCTATATTACAAAGTCTGAGCGAGAAAGTGATATGGGCCAGACCTTCTGATTGAGAAAGCTACTATCAAACACATCTTGTCTGACCGAGTCAGCCCAAATCGCTGACTCGGTCCCAGTCAGACGGTAACAAACAGAGCCTTATCAATTTCATGAAACTTACTTTGACCACGCCTTAACTTAATTTAGGGTCAATGTGTTAGTAAGGAAGGGTAAAATTAGTAAAGTTGGAAGCTTGACTTACTTACTAGACTCAACTATGGGTTAGTTAATGTAGAAACCAAAAACAGAAAGTTGAGGGGTATTGCTGGACTTTCAATAGTAAGTTGCCAACCACCATTTTCTTTGTCTTTGCTAATGAACGGTGCAACTTGCAAGATGTCAATCCTCAATGTGGTAGTAGAAGCACCAAGTACACTAGACACCTAGTTGTACCCGGCTTGCAAGTTCTGTACATGCTTAGAAACAAAAGTAAAGTTCTCCCTCCACTTCTTTAGGAATGTAGCGAGCTCTATCATAACTATTTTGGGCACCTAATTACTCCCACTCCCTGTCGACTCGCGCATATCCTTCTTGAGCTGATCACGGAGTTCATGGATCTCTTGGTGTAGGTCCCCATTGATGGCACACCTTATGTCGTCTAGAATCTCCTTGTCCTTACACCATCCTCTAGTGAAACAAATTCGAAGTTTAGTAAGTTCTATATATACTTTCCCAATATACAAAAAAAGCAATTTGACATTAAAATTTCACCGTAAAAAGTTGTATTTAGTTTAAGCCAATGGTTTTTTTTTCTAAATAATGATGATGATGATGAAAAAAGGAAAGCCCACCATTAGAAGAAACTAAATAACAAATTCATTGCATCTTTTAAACATCCGCATTCTATTCATAACATTATATTTAAACCCTATCTAAGCATAATACGATAACAAGCAACATCATTCTAAAAGACGCAACACCATAAAAGCTTTTTATATAAAAACTTAAACACAATAAAAACTCTTATATGGAGACCATGGCTCCTGCTGAAGCCACTTTCACTTCATTCAACATCTATATCAAGCTTTCCTTCAGAATGACTTCGGAAACCACCCATTGCTTTCCTACCCCTTAATAGATGTATATTTGATCCATCATACATTCACCCCTCTACAAATTTTGGTTCTTCTACTTCCTGTATATACTTTCGATATCTTTGTATCATTATGTAAAGAATATCCGAGCCTTCCCCAACTGCTTCTTAGTTGACTTGTGCATTGGGTATACCATTGGTTATCCATGTATCTTCGGTTCCTTCCTCCCATGCCCCCCATCTCCAGTTTAGTCTAGGCCACCGAGCCACGCACCAATCCATAAAACGTCTCGATACATGAGCAGCAGCATGATCACGATGGATGAGGATTCATATTCTCTACAGAAATCCATGCATTGGCATTGGATTCATATTCTCTACAGAAATCCATGCATGCTTCAGCTCTAATTCTAGCAAATTCTGACCTGAATCAACCAAAACAACCAAGTTAAAGCAAACTCAACTACTAACAATAGAGAAAATAACTAAAATAGAACAGCAATTTTATCCATTTTAATTTATCCGATCTTGATTATTGCCAAAGGAAACATGAGGGTTGTTCCTGACAAACCATCTCCATATTCATCCAGACAGTAATAAGTAAGTAATAACATATATAGTAAGGCCAAAATTTTATATATAATTTGATAAGTAACACCAGTTGAAATTAAGAATCCTCGAAAGATACATGATTTCCGTCATAGGACATTAGATCAATGGCATGGATCTTATAATTTCACAAAATATATAGCAACAACATCTCTAGCAAATAGAGAAATGAACAATTTCAGCATATAATGGCACTTACAGCATGCGGAGACGAGGGGTAAAACTTCTGATCGACGCCAACCTGAATGAACCCAAAAATCTGATATAGAAAGGGATTTCAATGTTCCTGAAACCCTAGGGAGCCACTTCTTGACGAAAGCCCCATCTGTGAGGTACATATCATCGCCATAATCTTCAACGTCAGCGTGAGACACGTCTAGGGGCAGATTCTCGGCGCCAATATGCACCGATTCGAGAGATCTTGAGTTCGATATAAGATGGAGGATAATTGTCTTGAGAGGGGAAGGTAATGAGGAAGAACTAGAAGAATCTGAATCCCTAGACCTTAATTCGATGTACCTTTTTAATGGGTACTGGAGATTGATCCATGGAAGGTCTGGAGAGACAGTATCAAAAGTCTTCCATGCTGCTCTGCAGCGCGCAACGTCCGCCGAGTTGTTGAGTCGACTCAGTATTTCGAACACTAGAGTTGCAGGAAGGTTGTCCATGCAAGCGCCAAGCGGTGAATGAACTACAAAGGAGACTGGAGTTGATGGGAGTTGATGTAGATATTTATGCCTGTATAGTTTATGTTTACCCCTTCATAGTTGGACTGGTGTTTATTATTGCCACATTAGGTACTACGATTTACACAAAAACACTCTTAAGACTTTTTTTCTTTTCTTCTTTCTTGATTTTAATTTTAAAAAGTTAAGGCCCATTATTTTTTGCCAAGATGGTTTAGCATTATACGACACAAGTGTTTTGATATTTCCTTCTCTTAAAGTCTTTCTAAATTTGTTTTTTGTTTTTAAACTCGATTTATATAACTCAAAGGTTAACAATCTTAAGTGTTGCGATATTTTCCTTTCATGAATGTCTTGGCAAATTTGTTTTTTTGTTTTTTAAAGTAATAATAAAGTCAAGTCGATTCAGTTTTTTTAAGGACGTCAAACACACACACTCTTTACCTGATTCCTAAATCTATACATTTTGTTTCCAGCAAAACTAGAATCCTCAACCTTTGATGACACATTTTCGTCGTTTTCTGATACCGCTACACTATAAACTCTTTGGTAAAAGATATTTGATCATCTTTTATTATTTTTACCAAAGATATTTGATCATCTTTTATTATTTTTGTCAAGTATTTTGAACTTTTATTTTTATTCCATAAATCTAAGGATATGGATTAGTTTAATGCGGCTAGGTTCTAAAGCCATTACCAAAAAGTAGGTTCCTATAAAAGAGCAATATGTCCTTTCTTTACATTATGGATGTTTTTGTTATAACCTGATTCTAATAGATTGTATCAAACTCACATACCCATTAATGCATGCTATTATAAAAAACTTGGCATTCGCATTGGCATTGACTATATCTCATTATACTAATGTACTTTTTACTGGCGAAATATAGTTCTTGAAAGACGACACATAAAACTATGGAAAATTTAGAATTTTTAACAAAAATATGTCGTTACTATAGGGTTTGCCAGAAATTTACCATAAAAAATATTTAATCGTTGAATTCAAACTAACATCAATGATAATGTGTCTCTAAAAGTTAATTTTTGTTATAACAATGATCAACAAAATAATTTTCTATAGAAATTAGATTCTGATTACCACATGTTATCATTAGGTATTACTTGTACGGAACTATTTAGTGGTGACATGTCGGCAAAAAGGTTACGTTCGACCTAAATTAGGTTATATATTTGCGCTTGATCTCCATTATCACAAAAACAGAAACAAATCAAGTATAACCCTCTACGGTGCATGATCTTTTCTTTGTGTACTCTCTCCTTATTGGTGTATGCCCCATCTACAATATGTACCCTTATGATATCCTTTCTCCAGCTATATGTATACCCTCATCTACCACTAGTAGTAAAGCTTCACTACTTGTGGGTGATAAGTTTTTATTATTTCCATCTTGTTGTTATACATGATATAAGTGTTGATGTGGTTTTTAGGTTTTTGCTTCAAATTTCACATGTTTATATCAGTTTATAACTGAAAGTTGTTTTAGAGGAAATATATTAGAAATATAAGTGTTATGGACAATGTTGGTTTATGAATAAATAAACTAGAAATGAATAAGAATTGTTGTTATTATATATATATATATATATATATATATTGTTATTTTGTGTCAATTAACTTTAAGTAAAAATAAATGTAAGTATGTTGTTATTTTGTGTAAAGTAGTTGTAATTTATTGGGTACTATCATATAACCATTTTTTTGTTAAAATTTATGCATATATTTATCATATACATAATCTAACTTTAACAAAACAGTTATAATTATTGTCATGAGTGTAACTCTATTATGAAATCGTAACTCCCAGGATTTTTTGAATGGTGTTAAAGATTGTGAAAGAACATGTTAATAGTTACCATTGGTAACAGTCATTTAGGGATGCAACATGATAACTTAACCTATAATCAACAGGTGATAAATTCTTATGAAATAATATAATTTCATTAAAAATGATTTTGTTATGTATTCCCACACATATTATTTATAGATGTCTATAAATGTTATGTTTGTTTTTGTTTTCACATGGTAGAATTGACAACATTCATGACATAACATATTGAGTGTGGAATATGATTATGTTCGGAAAGAGTGATTGTTATATGATCAGGCATAGAATGCAAAATGCATATAGTAGTGTATTAGTTTAAAAACCTAGAAGAACTACTATGATGGTACCTTCGGTCGTGAAGAAGTCATCTCCAACCTCCATTTTCTATATGACCATTAAAGTGTCCTAACATGAATATGTCTATTAGTATGTGTTCAATGCGGGATAGAGTAAATAATACACAATTTAGTCAAGATAGGCCCGCTAGAGATAATTTCCTTTTGATTTCACCTAAAAGTAGGGTGGAATTGGTACGGTACCAATCATTTTTTCACTAAACTATATATCGTACCAATTATAGTTGGTACAAAAATTTTGCTACCACTACCGTACCTAATATAGTTGGTACCAATTTGTTTGACTACTATGAGTTTATAAGTTAAAGCGGTAGAGAAAATTTGGACACGCCAACATAAGTTTAAAACTTTAAACTTTACTAATACGGTAACTGTTAATATCAAGGCTCGTCAATCATAAACATCAAACCTAAGAACATTATATATATATATATATATATATATATATATATATATATATATATATATATATATATATATATATATATATATATATATCAATTATGTAAAAATCGTTTAGCGGTAACTCGGCGATTGACTGAGGTCAAACGATTAATTGTTTCGGTGGGGATTAATCGTGGACCCTAAATTACTAATAAAACTATTTTAAAACTTAATATATCCTAAGAAAATTAGTATTTAGAAATTCAAATTTTTGAAATTTTGAAAAATTGTTTATAATATTTGAAAATTTGAATACTTAAAAATTTAAAATTTTGAAATTTTGTAAATTTTGGTGTAATATTTGAAATTTTGAAATTTTGAATTTTTTAAAACGTTCATGCATAGAAGCGCGAAGGACCACTGAGAAGCGCTTAGGACCACATTCTGATTTGGACCGATATTGACCAATTTCTATAAAGCACCCGTAATCGTAATAAGTTGCAGACCGTCTAACGCTTAGGCCAATTATTACAACATATATATATATATATGTATATATATATATATATATATATATATATATATATATATATATATATATTGAATTGGTTGGTATGGTACTACTGTGGTATTGAAAACTTTGTACAACTATCGTACCATGATTAAACAATTGGTATGTTACTACCAACCAAACATGTTGGTTACCAAACATATTGGTCACCAATTCTTGGTTCGGATGGTAATATGTTGGTTTGTTTTCTGTCGTACATATTTGCCACCCTACCTAAAAGGGAAGAGGCTTGATAGGCTAGATTACATATGAATGAATTGATCTATTCTTTTCGTGTGTGTGCATATATATATATATATATATATATATATATATATATATATATATATATATATATATATATATATATATATATATATATATATATATATATTGTCATAGGTCTCTGAGCTTAATGTCATTGATAAATCACGTTGTCTGGGTAAGCCTAAGAATCACAGCAAAGAAAGAGCTGACGTTAGTCGTCGTCCTGGAGGGGGTCCCAGAACGAGACTCTGACAGTCTAGTCAGTAAGTGTATGAGAGATTTATGGTTTTATCTAAGATATATATATATATATATATATATATATATATATATATATATATATATATATATATATATATATATATATATATATATATATATATATAGAGAGAGAGAGAGAGAGAGAGAAAGAAAGAGAGATCCCTTCTTCCAAAGAAGAAGGGTCTTTTTATACCTGTTGTCTGAGGAGCATGTCCCTGACAACACCTTCTACATTGTTGGACCGTTAGGTCGTGGAGGGGTCCTATTGGTGAGTCGTGCACCACTAGTGATTATCCACTATTGGTGCAGAGCTAATAAGAAGCGACACTTTGAGTGCTACACTTGTCGTTCAGAGGAGAAATGTGACAATCGTCAATTTCGAGTCAAGTCAAAGTCAACAAGTCAACCGATCGACTCGATTAACCCTTTTGTATTAGGGTTCACGTTATGTAATTGCCACTCAATGAGCCATTTTAATGAGAAAACATCATTTGGAGAATTTGTGTGTTTAATTTTTTCGTAGCCTTAACAATGCTAAACATAGAGCCAAATTGATAACACACCATTTCACGCTCATCGGGAGTGTGTACGACACTAATTCATGGCTTAACGGGGTTTACGAAACTTGCATTGCGAAGCCGGACACTCAGATATATCACAAACGAAACCTCTCTCAATCGTTTTCACTCTATCTCTCTCTATTTTGAATCTCTCCCAAATCTCTCCCAAGAGTTCCCGTAACTTTTTATAGTTATCCGCATCATCCCGACCCTTAACCGGGTCAAAAACGGCTCAAAAACGGAAGTCTACGTGAAAAACGGACTTAAGGAGCCGAAACTCCTCTCAAGAACCGAAACCTCCTGAGGACCCAAAACCATCTCAACCGAAATGGACCGAGCCCTCGGTCTATTTCGGTCCCCTAAGGATTTCCGAACCGAACCTAACTCTCGGCCTTTCTTCTTCTCGCCTTCGGTCCGAGGACCTGACTTTCAGTTCCCAAATGCGAGCCCCGACCGAGCCTTCGCACCCTTGGTCCTCCTTCACCACTCTCGGTTCCTTCCTTCTCCTACTCTCGGTTCTCACTCCTTTAGAGCCGAACCTCGCAGGTTCGGTCCAGATTGCCAGTTTTTGACCCAAACTTCGTATTAAGCCTGTTTTTCGAGATTTTAACGCGGGATTTTCACTCAAACTCGTATTTCAACACAATAAACCCTAAATATTCATAATTTCATGAAAATCTTTATCTAAATAATAAAGTTTAGTAGGTAAAGTACAAGGATGTGGAGTGTTGACTTATCTTTAACTTATGACACAAGCAACCTCCCATACCCACTCCATGACTAACCCACACACCTCCCCACCATCCCTAGCCACATCATAATCCTTTTCCCACTCAAATTCAACCTCTCCCTCATTCAAAGAGCTAGAACCACTCATCCTCTCTCCTCACTTCTCTCATTTGCTCTCATTTCACTAAGGATCCAACTCCACTATTCTTTCAAGCTTATTCTCTCTATTTCGAGACTCCAAGGCTGATCACCAAGATTTGTTACATTCTTGGTAAGTATAATTCATCCTCCTTGTGTTAATTAAACTCCATTCTAGTCCAATCATAGATTGTTTACTCAAATTCCATCATTTTGGTGTTAGATTCTCGAAAATCTTCAAGGCATCTTCAAGTGTTCTTGAGTTGAACATTTCCCTACTCCGACTTTCACCCACTGAAATCACTCAAGGTGAGTTCATACCCCAACATTTTCATGTTTTTCTTAAGTTTTAAGGGGGAGAATACAGGATAAATCATCAAGAACATAACTAAATTCTTCTAACAGCTTTCATCAGAAAAGTTACACCCCATTCACAGACTATTTTGGGCAACTTAAACATTTTAGTTTCAAAACTATTTTAAGTGCATGTAGTTCAAGTTTTTAGCTTTAAAATTACTACTTACACATCTCCATACAATTTTTCTATGATTTATGGTGATTTTTACAAAACAGCCTATCATTTCAAGAACAAATCCGGACCAGTCTGTGAATATGAACATTTTAACACAAGTTAAAGACTTCTAAAAATCATAAGAAAAATTACGGATAAACTAGACCCAGTTGATGAACTCTCAGAATTTATGGATTCAGTTTTCTACTTCGTATGATTTTTCTATGATTTTTCTAAAACAGTGCAGAAAGGTTAAAAACTAGTTAACAGCTTATAACTTTCATAACACTTTGTATTATGTTGAGCAAAGTGTATAACAATAAGTTCTAAATATTGAATGTGTTTCCTTGTTAGTTTATCATGACAAACTGAAATTTAGTCATTCATGATAAGATTTTTCATTCATTTAGAACACATATTTTAAGCTATGATAAACATAGTTTTTGAATTCATAACACTAGTGTGTTTTCATAAAAGAGTTCTTGTACATTACAAACGTTTTGGGATAAACTATAATAGGTATAGTTTATGTATCATTTACTTTCAAACTTATTTATCAAAGGTTCTCAGTTTAGTTCACGTAAATCTGTTAATGAATAAATTTGTGAGTCATTCCCTTCGGGTTACCTTCATGGTAACAAAGGTAAAAAGTCCTGTAAATTGTAACCAGAGTCTCTTGTAGGGAGAACGTGATAGTCGTGTATAGATATATATTGGGTTTGACAAACCCACACCAGAGCTGCTTGCAACAACTAGACCAGAAGGTCTGTGGTGACAAGTGTCATTTAACGGCGGCGCCTGAAGAACGTCGTGTTACGAGGCCGTCTATGTCAGGTATGGTTATAATAGCTCACATGTGGTATTAACAAATCATAATATTTACGGGTTCTACTTTTAAATTAGCGAGTTATGTCAACATAGCTCATAGAAATTACTTTGAGTATGAAAAAATACTTGTACGCCTTCATATCAAAAAGGGTTTTATGTCGATTTAAAACCACGTTTATATCATTAAGTATGGAAAATACTTAGTTCATTCTCGGTCCTGGTATTTAGAATCACATAAATTTTATAAGGAAAATATTGGATTTTTCTTGGTAACATACAACTCATTACAAAGATCGATTTTCAAACTCTTACTATCAAAAGCTTATGAACTCACCAACCTTTGTGTTGACACTTTTTCAAACAACTTGTATTCTCAGGTAATCACTAAACCGGTAACCAAGTGCTTTTGAGGATAGGACGTTAAGGCGTCAAACATTTCATATTTTGTCAACATATTGTAATTGATTTTGAAACATGTAATTCATACAATGATGTAACTCTTTCAATTATATATATGTTGGTTGTGTTTACTTTCATCACTATTGCCATTGTTGTTATGATACTATACACGAAGTCCTCCACCCCCGGACGTTTCCGCCATCCTTGGTTTGGGGGTGTGACAAGAAACCAGGTACTATTTTGGTCTGTTATGGTCCTTGGTATTAGGACACAGTGGCCTAAACACGAGATCGCTAGGGTGAGGGCCCAGACCTAGCATTTGTGCCAGGTAACGACCGTCAAATAGGTCGTCTAATGGATAATCATCATGTTATCTTTGGCGTATTCTCGGAGGTATTCACTAACAAGACCCCTAGACTAGTAGACGCCAATGTTAGTCTTGGGTAGTTGGGTTTGTGTAGCTTAGATCAAGACATGTGTTCGGCGGGGATGGTTTCGACGTCTATTAATGTGACGGAATCAGCTGCCCAGAAAGTTTTCATCATTGTAATTGTTCGAATTTCCTGCCTCTCATTTAAATCTTTTTCTATTGGGGACGATATCATTTTTTCTTCACTCTACTGATATTCAACCGTCTCTTCTTTTTTCTTTGTTTCCTTTCTCTTTCGTGTTGCATCTATTATCGGTAAGCAATGGAGACACTGATCACTGGAATCCAACCTTCAACAAAAGAAGTTGAGTCCTTGTAGGCCCGATTTAGGTTTCTTCCTGAGCACGGGGTGCAATATCCTCGAACGAAAACACACATTTCCCGGTTGCTTGAAGAGAAGGTTGGAGTCCCAATACCAATCTTTGAGGCGGGTCTCCGGCTACCAATTTACCGACTTTTTTATGAGATCATACGTCAGTTTGGCTTGTATGTTGAAGATCTGACCCCTAACACTCTCAACAAGATAGTTGGTTTCGAGATGGCCTGACGGGCTTTGGGCATGCTCCCTCAATTCTAGGCTTTCAAGTACTTCTTCAACTCCTCTACTCAATATGACGTACACACGTTCTATCAATGGCGGGATGTGCATGGGTTCATCATAAACTAGAAGGCCCTAGAAAGAACTGGTAGGACAAATGGTTGTGGGAGAACCGCAATTTGGTTGGCTTTGGATATCCTCGTCAGACTGCTTTCACTGGGCGACGAGCGTGGTTACTATGACCTCAGCCATGGGGGACGGACTGATAGCCTTCCCAGTCATGACTCGACAGATAGCGATTATGGATGATCGCGATAGGACAATGACCGATCAAGTCCGAGAGCTAAGTGCCATCATAGAGTCTACCACTGCTCGCACCAGAGACCTGGAACGAGACTCCCACTACAGAGACCTACTCATTCAAGACCTTCTCGCTGCTCGAGCAGAAGCAAGGGAGTATCGGGAAAGATACACGACGCTTGAGGAGAGAATGGTTGCAGCCGAACGGAGATTGGCAGAACTACAAGGCACATCGACATCGTCCCAAGCTCCACCAGGGAAGGATCGTTGTGAGTAGGACTCATCATTGCTCACACATCTTCGTAGTATAGGTTTCGAGCATGCGTTGGTGCTACTCGTTTGTATGAAGGTTGACCCTGCGACTAAGTGTTTACACTATTCAAAGGGTTTTTGTGATGTTCAAACTATCTTTTGAATGGATGTAATGTAGGCCCTTATGAGGTCAAACTTTCTCAAAACATTATGTACTAAAAGTTTATCAATGAATTTGGCATGCATTTTATTTTATGTTGTTGAATGTTTGGCACTGGACTTCATAACTCGATAACGCAAGTAGCTTACAGATACAATAAAGTCTGGATAAAATTACAAATGAGATGAAACAAGTAACACTTGACTCGTTATTACTATTGAAGTCTTACTGACTGGTCATCTTTTTTAAATTTATGACAGAACCATGCCACTAAGGAAATGACCAAGACCTTCCGGCAACACAGCACCGCCCCCTCCGCCACCACCTCCGCAGTTTGATCCTGTGATGTTTCAGGCTGCAGTAACGGCAACCGTGGTGGCAGCAATGTCGCAAATGGGTACAAATGGTTTCGGCGGTTCTGGATCCAGGAATACTAACTCGAATCATGGGGACAGCACGGGGCATACGAAGGAGTGTTCTTACAAAGACTTCACGAATGGCAAACCCGATCCTTTCAATGGAAGCGGGGGCGTCATCGCGCTAATGCAATGGTTCGAAAGGACTAAAGCAGTCTTCGAAATCTGTGCTTGTCCCGAAGCGAGCAAGGTCAAGTATGTGTCATTCACTTTCACCGGAAAAGCTCTTACTTGGTGGAATGGCCGAGTTAAGTCACTTACTCCTGCAGTGGCTAACTCTATAAGCTGGGAAGACTTAAAAGCGTTGATGTTAAGGAGTATTGCCCGAGGGGTGAAATACAAAAACTTGAAGAAGAACTCTGGAACCTCAGAATGTCGGGCACAGATCGTCGGGCACAGATCTTGAAATTTATACTGCCCGCTTCAATGACCTAGCACTCCTCTGTCCAGCAATGGTCACTCCAGAGGAGAAGTAGGTGGAGCGATACCTCTAGGGGCTGTCATCCCAGATTCAAGATAGTGTACTGGCCTCGAAACCCACTACCTTTGAAAGTGCCAAGGAATTGGCACAACAACTTATCGATCACCGGGCTAGCCGTGGTACCATGATCACCACCACCGACCAAACGAAAGGAGGGAACAACAAGAGGAAGTTCTGGAACGATAAAAAGAAACAACGGACGCAGGACCCCGCCAAGATGCAACAGACTGTTGCTGTCCGTGCAGCCACTACTGCTACCTCTCCAGCGCCACCAAAGCAATACGCGAGAACTCTTCCCAAGTGCAACAAGTGCAACTTCCAATATACCGGTGCTTGTCGGGAAATGCACTGCAGTAATTGCAACAGGAAGGGGCACACTGCTAGATTCTGTTAAGTGCCAGCCCAATCCGCCCCTCAAGTCGCCCCAGCCGCCAACACCGGAGCAAGTCGAACCTGTTACGGCTGTGGAGAGGCAGGGCACTTCAAAAGAAACTGCCCAAAAGCACGAAACACAATGTTGGAGGTGCAGGAAGAGTCCTAGATTTAGGACATGGAGAAGCAGTCAAGTACCCCACGGTGGTTACTAGTACGTTTCTCCTCAATAACACATTTGCATGTGTACAATTTGATAGTGGAGCAGAGAGGAGTTTTGTTAGCCACCAATTCAAACAATTACTTAAACAAACCCCTCATTCATTAAAAGATACATACATAGTAGAAATGGCAAATGGAAAGGAAGAGCGCACTAATGATATATACTCAGGGTGTACCCTCACTCTAGATAACTAGTTATTTAAAATAGACTTGATGCCGGTCACAATAAAATGTTTCGACATAATCATCGGTATGGATTGGTTAAGTTCCCATCGTGCCGACATTCTATGTTACGAAAGGGCCGTTCGCCTTAATCTGCCAAATGGCGAAACCCTCTTCATCTATGGCGACAAACCCAGTTCCATTTGCAAATCATCTCTTGCATCAAGGCCCAAAAGTATCTCCGAAAGGAATACCATGCATTTTTAGCCCACGTAGTAGATACGAAACAAGAGGTGAAGGACATCAAAGACATTCCCGAGGTGTGCAACTACCCCGATGTATTCCCCAAAGATCTTCCAGGTGTACTCGTCACACGACAAGTCGAATTCCGGATCGACTTAATTCCAGGAGCTACCCCCGTCGCCAAAGCTCCATACCGCTTAGCACCGGCAGAAATGCAAGAACTATCCAGCCAGTTGAATGAACTGTTGAGCAAAGGGTTCATCAGGCCAAGCTTCTCACCTTGGGGAGCACCGGTCCTATTTGTAAAGAAGAAGGACGGATCTTTTCGCATGTGCATAGACTATCGGGAGCTAAACAAACTCACTATCAAGAACCGATATCCCCTAGCCCGAATCGATGACCTCTTCGACCAACTCCAAGGAGCAAGCTACTTTTCAAAAATCGACCTGAGGTAGGGTTATCATCAACTACGAGTTCAAGAAGAGGATATTCCCAAGACTGCGTTCAGAACTCGCTATGGGCACTATGAGTTTGTGGTAATGCCCTTCGGATTAACGAACGCACCGGCAGTATTCATGGACCTGATGAATCGAGTGTGCCGACCCTACTTAGACAAATTTGTGATCGTATTCATCGATGATATTTTAATCTACTCCCGAAGCGAGGAAGAGCACCGTCAACATCTTCGGCTAATCTTGGAAACACTAAGGGCGGAGAAGCTTTATGCCAAATTCTCTATGTGCGAATTCTGGATCAGAGAAGTGAATTTTCTTGGCCATGTGGTCAGCGAAAAGGGGATACATGTGGATCCCTCCAAAATCAAAGCTATTGAAAACTGGTTAGCACCTACGACGCCAACATAAGTTCGACAATTCTTAGGGCTCGCCGGCTACTACTGAAGATTCATACAAAACTTCTCCAAGATCGCAAACCACTCACCACCTTGACTCAGAAAGGTGTGGTATTTAAGTGGGAAGATAAACAAGAAGCCGCTTTCCAAACGTTAAAACAAGCCCGATGCAGCGCACCAGTTTTGTCTCTTCCAGAAGGAACCGATGACTTCATGGTATATTGTGATGCCTTAAAACAAGGCCTCGGATGCGTGCTCATGCAGAGTGGGAAAGTCATCGCTTACGCATCAAGGCAACTTAAGACACACGAAGTTAATTATACCACCCACGACCTTGAGCTGGGAGCAGTAGTGTTCGCCTTAAAGATCTGGAGGCACTACCTCTACGGCACCAAGTGCACTATCTTCACTGATCACAAAAGTCTTCAGCAAATTCTCAATCAAAAAGAACTTAACATGCGGCAAAGAAGATGGGTAGAGCTGCTGAATGACTACGAATGTGAAATTCACTACCACCCGGGCAAGGCCAATGTAGTGGCTGATGCCCTAAGCAGGAAGGAATATTCGGGCCGCCGAGTAAAATCTTTAACCATAACCATCCATTCCCACCTGGCCACGCAGATCAAGGATGCTCAGCTAGAAGCCTTGAAACCAGAAAAAATGGCAAACGAGGCATTAAGAGGAATGGATAAGAACTTGGAAGTTAAGGATGATGGAGCTCGTTATATCATGAACTGAATCTGGACACCGAAGTTCGGTGGGTTCCGAGACGTTGTATTGAATGAAGCACACAAGACTCGATACTCCATCCATCCTGGGTCAAATAAGATGTATCTAGACCTCAAAAAGTTATACTGGTGGCCAAACATGAAGGCTGAAATTGTTACTTATGTGAGCAAGTGCCTGACTTGCGCCATGGTCAAAGTCGAATATCAGAAGCCATCAGGACTACTTCAACAGCCGGATATACCCGAGTGGAAGTGGGAGTGGATAACCATGGACTTCATAACCAAGCTACCTAAGACATCAGGTGGGATTGATACCATATGGGTTATCGTAAACAGATTGACCAAGTCTGCGCACTTCCTGCCGATAAAGGAAACAGACAAGATGGAGAAGTTAATCAGGACGTACATCAAGGGGATCGTGCGACTGCATGGTGTACCAATATCCATTATCTCTGACCGAGATAGTAGATTCACCTTGCGGTTCTGGCAGTCCCTACAAAGATCTCTGGGAACTAGGCTTGACATGAGTACGGCCTACCATCCACAAACCGACGAACAAAGCGAGAGAACCATCCAGACATTGGAAGACATGCTGAGAGCCTGTGTGATAGACTTTGGTAAAGCATGGGATACCCACTTGTCGCTGATCGAATTCTCCTATAATAACAGCTATCACACTAGCATTAAGGTCGCTCCATTTGAAGCTCTCTACGGTCGCAAGTGCAGATCACCCCTGTGTTGGGCCGAAGTGGGGGATACTCAGCTAGCTAGGGGACAAGTACCTAACAGCACCCTCACTGGTCCTAAAATCATATGGGAAACCACAGAAAAGATTGTTCGGATTCGGGAAAGGCTGAAGGCATCCCGAGATCGGCAAAAGAGTTACGCGGATAAGCGACGCAAACCTTTGGAATTCCAGGTCGGTGATCGAGTACTACTAAAAGTTTCCCCTTGGAAAGGAATGATACGTTTCGGCAAACGTGGGTAACTAAATCCAAGGTACATTGGTCCATTCGAGGGCCTTTCCAGGATTGGACCAGTGGCATACAAACATCGATTACCTCAAGAACTCGATAAGGTATATCCCACATTTCACGTACCGAACCTAAAGAAGTGTTTGTCTGACGAGACACTAGTAATACCACTCGACGAATCGAAGTTAACGAAAATCTCCACTTCGTGGAGGAACCAGTCGAGATCATGGTTCGGGAGATCAAAATAACGAAACAAATTCGCATCCCCATAGTGAAGGTTTGTTGGAATGCAAAACGAGGACCTGAGTTCACCAGGGATTGCGAAGATCAAATGAAACAAAAATACCCGCATCTCTTCCAAAACCCTAGAAGTCCCAGTCAGAGTTTAAATTTTGGGATGAAAATCCCTCTAACGGGTGGATGATGTGACAATCGTCAATTTTGAGTCAAGTCAAAATCAACAAGTCAACCGATCGACTCGATTAACCCTTGTGTATTAGGGTTCACGTTATGTAATTGCCACTCAATGCGCTATTTTAATGAGAAAACATCATTTGGAGAATTTATGTGTTTAGTTTTTTCGTAGCCTTAACAATGCTAAGCATAGAGCCAAAGTGATAACACGCCATTTCACGCTCATCGGGAGTGTGTACGACACTAATTCATGGCTTAACCGGGTTTACAGACCTTGCATTGCGAAGCCGGACACTCAAATATATCACAAACGAAACCTCTCTCAATCGTTTTCACTCTATCTCTCTCTATTTTGAATCTCTCTCAAGAGTTCCTGTAACTTTTTATAGTTATTCGGGTCATCCCGACACTTAACCGGGTAAAAAACGGCTCAAAAACGGAAGTCTACGCGAAAAACGGACTTAAGGAGCCGAAACTCCTCTTAGGAGCCGAAACTCCTCTCAAGGACCGAAACCTCCTGAGGACCCAAAACCATCTCAACCAAAATGGACCGAGCCCTCGGTCTATTTCGGTCGCCTAAGGATTTCCGAACCGAACCTGACTCTCGGCCTTTCTTCTTCTTGCCTTCGGTCCGAGGACCTGACTTTCGGTTCCCAGATGTGAGCCCCGACCGAGCCTTCGCACCATCGGTCCTCCTTCACCACTCTCGGTTCCTTCCTTCTCCTACTCTCGGTTCTCACTCCTTTAGAGTCGAACCTCGCAGGTTCGGTCCAGATTGCCGGTTTTTGACCCAAACTTCGTTTTAAGCCCGTTTTTCGAGATTTTAACGTGGGATTTTCACTCAAACTCGTATTTTAACATAATAAACCCTAAATATTCATAATTTAATCATAATTTCATGAAAATCTTTATTTAAATAATAAAGTTTAGTGGGTAAAGTACAAGGAGGTGGAGTGTTGACTTATCTTTAACTTATGACACAAGCAACCTCCCATACCCACTCCATGACTAACCCACACACCTCCCCATCATTCCTAGTCACATAATAATCCTTTTCCCATGCAAATTCAACCACTCCCTCATTCAAAGAGCTGGAACAACCCATCCTCTCTCCTCACTTCTCTCATTTGCTCTCATTTCACTAAGGATCCAACTCCACTATTCTTTCAAGCTTATTCTCTCTATTTCGAGACTCCAAGGCTGATCACCAAGATTTGTTACATTCTTGGTAAGTATAATTCATCCTCCTTGTGTTAATTAAACTCCATTCTAGTCCAATCATAGATTGTTTACTCAAATTCCATCATTTTGGTGTTAGATTCTCGAAAATCTTCAAGGCATCTTCAAGTGTTCTTGAGTTGAACATTTCCCTACTCCGACTTTCACCCACTGAAATCACTCAAGGTGAGTTCACACCCCAACATTTTCATGTTTTTCTTAAGTTTTAAGGGGGAGAATACAGGATAAATCATCAAGAACATAACTAAATTCTTCTAACAGCTTTCATCAGAAAAGTTACACCCCATTCACGGACTATTTTGGGCAACTTAAACATTTTAGTTTCAAAACTGTTTTAAGTGCATGTAGTTCAAGTTTTTAGCTTTAAAATTACTACTTACACGTCTCCATACAATTTTTCTATGATTTATGGTGATTTTTACAAAACAGCCTATCATTTCAAGAACAAATCCGGACCAGTCTGTGAATATGAACATTTTAACACAAGTTAAAGACTTCTAAAAATCATAATAAAAATTACAGATAAACTAGACCCAGTTTATGAACTCTCAGAATTTATGGGTTCAGTTTTCTACTTCGTATGATTTATAAAACAGTGCAGAAAGGTTAAAAACTAGTTAACAACTTATAACTTTCATAACACTTTGTATTATGTTAGCAAAGTGTATAACAATAAGTTCTAAATATCGAATGTGTTTCCTTGTTAGTTTATCATGACAAACTGAAATTTAGTCATTCATGATAAGATTTTTGATTCATTTAGAACACATATTTTAAGCTATGATAAACATAGTTTTTGAATTCATAACACTAGTGTGTTTTCATAAAAGAGTTCTTGTACATTACAAATGTTTTGGGATAAACTATAATAGGTATAGTTTATGTATCATTTACTTTCAAACTTATTTATCAAAGGTTCTCAGTTTAGTTCACGTAAATCTGTTAATGAATAAATTTATGAGTCATTCCCTTCGGGTTACCTTCATGGTAACAAAGTCAAAAAGTCCTATAAATTGTAACCAGAGTCTCTTGTAGGGTGAAAGTGATAGTTGTGTATAGATCTATACTGGGTTTGACAAACCCACACCAGAGCTGCTTGCAACAGGTAGACCGGCAGGTCTGTGGTGACAAGTGTCATTTAACGGCGACGCCTGAAGGACGTCGTGTTACGAGGTCGTCTATGTCAAGTATGGTTATAATAGCTCACATGTGGTATTACCAAATCATAATATTTACGGGTTCTACTTTTAAATTAGCGAGTTATGTTGATTTAGCTCACAGAAATTACTTCGAGTATGGAAAAATACTTGTACGCCTTCATATCAAAAAGGGTTTTATGTCGATTTAAAACCACGTTTATATCATTAAGTATGGAAAATATTTGTTCATTCTCGGTCCTGGTATTTAGAATCACATAAATTTTATAAGGAAAATATTGGATTTTTCTTGGTAACATACAACTCATTACAAAGATCGATTTTCAAACTCTTACTATTAAAAGCTTATGAACTCACCAACCTTTGTGTTGACACTTTTTCAAGCAAGTTGTATTCTCAGGTAATCACTAAACCGGTAACCAAGTGCTTTTGAGGATAGGACGTTAAGGCGTCAAACATTTCATATTTTGTCAACATATTGTAATTGATTTTGAAACATGTAATTCATACAATGATGTAACTCTTTCAATTATATATATGTTGGTTGTGTTTACTTTCATCACTATTGCCATTGTTGTTATGATACTATACATGAAGTCCTCCACCCCCGGACGTTTCCGCCATCCTTGGTTTGGGGGTGTGACAAGAAGCCAAGTACTATTTTGGCCTGTTATGGTCCTTGGTATTAGGACACCGTGGCCTAAACACGAGATCGCTAGGGTGAGGGCCCAGACCTAGCATTTGTGCCAGGTAACGATCGTCAAATAGGTCGTCTAATGGATAATCATCATGTTATCTTTGGCGTATTCTCGGAGGTATTCACTAACAAGACCCCTAGACTAGTAGACGCCAATGTTAGTCTTGGGTAGTTGGGTTGGTGTAGCCTAGATCAAGACATGTGTTCGACGGGGATGGTTTCGACGTCTATTAATGTGACGGAATCAGCTGCCCAGAAAGTTTTCATCATTGTAATTGTTCGAATTTCCTGCCTCTCATTTAAATCTTTTTCTATTGGGGACGATATCATTTTTTCTTCACTCTACTGATATTCAACCGTCTCTTATTTTTTCTTTGTTTCCTTTCTCTTTCGTGTTGCATCTATTATCGGTAAGCAATGGAGATACTGATCACTGGAATCCAACCTTCAACAAAAGAATTTGAGTCCCTATAGGCCCGATTTGGGTTTGTTCCTGAGCACGGAGTGCAATATCCTCGAACGGAAGCACACATTTCCCGACTGCCTGAAGAGAAGGTTGGAGTCCCAATCCCAATCTTCGAGGCGGGTCTCCGGCTACCAATTTACCGACTTTTTTATGAGATCATACGTCAGTATGGCTTGTATGTTGAAGATCTGACCCCTAACACTCTCAACAAGATAGTTGGTTTCGAGATGGCCTGACGGGCTTTGGGCATGCTCCCTCAATTCTAGGCTTTCAAGTACTTCTTCAAATCCTCTACTCAATATGACGTACACACGTTCTATCAATGGCGGGGTGTGCATGCGTTCATCATAAACCAGAAGGCCCCTAGAAAGAACTAGTAGGACTAATGGTTGTGGGAGTACCGCAATTTGGTTGGCTTTGGATATCCTCGTCGGACTGCTTTCACTGGGTGGACGCCCCAACTCTCGGGGGGTAGCAAGACTATGGCACAGGTGTTGAGAACTATTTCCTTTAATTGGGAGGATTAAGATGACTAAATGTTGGCCGTCGTCGAGATGAGCGCCGCCTGGAAGGCACACAGGATGATGCCCCAGTTCTTCATGGAGAAGTATGTTAAGTGTGAATCTCCCCCCCCCCTTCCCTTTATTTTTTATATGAATCTTGGTAGGGAGATGGATTTTCCAATCCTTAAATGTGTGATTTGTTCCTTGTTGTAGGTCGTGAGAGGATCATTCCTTTCAAGATGGTCTTATGGGGTAGGTTCCAGGGCAATTTGCAATGCAGGGAAGTGCCTCTAGTGGAGATCCTTCCTCCACCAGTCAGCACTAATCGTGCTCTTGCTCTTGATAGACCTGGCGGTGCTATCGCATAAGGGTCAGGTGTGTATGCTGACCCGGAGTTGATCGGCGTATTTGTTGACGCTTTTTCTCCCGACGATCCTCTGCCCCTTTATCCAGAGGATGAGACGTTGGGGGAGTTGGTGACTGGAGGGAGCCGTTCATCTATCAAGCGATGATTGGATTGGTTAGACTCCCGACTTACTGAGGGTGTTCGTGCTAGCACTATTGGTATGCTTCTTCGTAATAAATGCAACATTGTTTTTCTGTTGGGGGATTCATATGTGGTGGTGGAAATTCCAGATGATGAAAATTCGAAACAGTTAGAGGGAATGGATGAAGAGGCGATGGGGCAACCTCACCTTGAGTGGATTTTGTGGATAGTTTGAAGTGATGAGATAAAGATTTCGAGCCTAGGATCTTAGATGGAGATGATAAAATTTCTTGGAGATGTTAGTATCCTAAAGATTTAACACATGATAATGTGTGTGAGCATGGTAAAACTATAAAAAAAAATTGTATAAAACACTAGGGTACTATGTAATACTTACCCAAAAACCCGAGAATCACTTGAAGAAAGGGAGTTCTTGGAGACCTTGGCTCGTTTTTGAGAGAAAGAGATGAAGAGTGAAAGAAAAGTGATTTTTTTGGAGGTAATGAATGCCTCTCGACCGAGGGTTTAAATGGAGAGGTAGGAGATGCTTTTCTAGTTATTTGTTGGTTATCTACATGCCTTGCATGGAGACTTGGGGGGGGGGGGGTATTTGCATGCTTAGTATGGAGGTATAGTGGCTAAAAGGATGCAAAGATGAGGTGTAGTTGTCACAACATCTACCATTCTACCTAAAAAAATAATGGGCCGACATTGGTGCCTTCGACCCACGGATACAGTGAGGAGACTTGCCTCTAACTGAAGATAACTGAATCGCACACTCGAGTTGTTGTCCATACGGCTCTTCATACTAAAATATCCCAATGATAACCCTAATTAATAATCAGGATTAACCCATAAACAAAAGTTTATTTAATCGTTTGCCTATATAAGGGCAAAAGAGCATTTTTCCCTTCCTATTCATGACTTAACTAGTCAAAACCCAAAACCCCTAAAGACCTAAGGCTCAAAAATGGCCCAAGAGGATTTCCAGGTAGTACGTCCAACATACCACCTACTACGCTCTGCATACAATGCTCGATACATAAGGATTACGGGGAAACGATCACGTACGCGCAGCGTACGCAAAGTTACACATTTGAAATCTAGACTTCTTAATAAGGTCTTAAAGCACTAAGACCTAACATCCAAATTTCAGATCTAACATCCAACAAACATCTAGGATCATAAAGTAATAAACTTTATGACTTTGCATGGAGCAAAGAGGCTAAAAATACACCCCTAATTTAAATTATCAACTAAACTCCCCTAGCTCTTGCATGGATGAAAACCAAGGTACAAGCTTGCATTTTTCTGACACTAAACAACCCAAAACGACTAAAAGGACAATTTAAAGGCCCTGGAGTATTCCATACTCACAAGGATCAAGATTTTGGGACAAAAGGGCTATAAATCTAAGCTTGATCAAGATCTAGAGGAATATGCATTAAAGTTGGAGCTTTGTACCTCCAGAAGATGCACAAGGGAGAGTGATTGCTAAATCCAAAGGCTTGAGTAAACCCCACAACTTTAAGAATCTTCCTTCACCACGAAGAACACCCAAAATGACCTTCTAAGGATTCAAAACACACACACTCAATTAGGGTTTCAAAACGGAGGCTAAGAGAGTTGGAGGCTGGAGGTAGGGAAAAGTTAGAGTCTATAATTTCCTCTAAATAGGGACGGAATCCTAGAAATTAGGGTTTGTCCTCTACTTACGTAACCCCAGCGTAAACACACGTATACAACACACACATATGCTCAACATAGATGAGGGGGATCCACGATCATCACTTTAGGTCCTACACCAGGCATACCCAACATGTATGCCCAACGTATGGACCAATTTTGCGACTTTTAAGGAAATTAGGCCATTACTGAAATTACCTGGAACACTGGTGTTACAGAATTACCTTTTACAACCTACTTATATGTGAAAGAAATAGATGGAGAAGAAAAACCAACTCAAAGTTTAATAAAAGTTTGTATTTCCTAGCTTTGAACACAAGAAATGTCAGTGACTCTTGAACATTATTGATGTAAAGATACGATGAATGGTCTGCTTTGATCTAGGGTACATGGTTGGGCCAACCCACCTGATGAAGAGCACTTCGATCCAAGAAATGAGCAATCATAGAACTGTCGCTTGGATTCTTTTATGTCCATGATGCAACGAATGTTGTACGATGACCATGTGCACAAAACACCAACTTCAAGTTTCTTCAATGACAGAGATGATATGATGGAAATTAGAGTCATTTGGTGTAAACAAAAGAGCCATACTTATATATATATATATATATATATATATATATATATATAGTAACATCTTGACGCTCATGTACTTCTAAATTTATCTCTTTAAGTTTATTATATTGCGTTTTGGTCCTTAAGTCCAAGGAATTGTGCATTGGAGCCCTAGTGGCATTTTCATAATTTTGGCAGGGAGGAGTACATCGTGCGTACTAGTGTGTACGCTTAGCGTACTAGGTCGCACCCTAATACGTTGGGCGTACATCTATTTACGCATGAGCGTACTCGCTAAGTGAGGAAACCCAAATTTTAGGGTTTGGTTCGTATTTAAGCATTCTTATGGCCTCATTTCCCATCACCTTAACAACCTCCATCCTCTCTTTCATGACTGTAACCCTAGAAGCATCTTGTGAGGCTGTTTCAAACATTAAAGAGTGTGTTTGTGTGATTAGAAGAGGAAGGAAGAAGATCAAGCTCAACTTGGAGAAAGAGGCACCTTAGATTTGGGATTCATCTTTCATTTTCAAGCCTTTCAAGGTATAAATCTTTCACCTTTTTCTCTTAATCTTGTAGATTTAGTTGTAGAGTTTTATGTCATCTTTTTGGTCCCAAAGGTATCATCGTGAGCATGGCATGTTCTGGGCGTTTTGCACTACTAGAAAATAGACCTTTAATGACGCGCAAACAATGACACTCGTTGATAGAGGACGCGCATTGGTGTGTGCCCTAAAAAATGATGTCAATTTTGCAAAATTTGAAGGATAGTGGACACGCATTTGTGCGTGCCCTAAAATTAGTGTAAGAAAAAAAGAAATGCGGAGGGCGCCTTTCATAAAGTGTGCGTCCTCTACATGTGTCACTTTATATTTTTTTTCCTAAACGCGCGTTTTTAAAGGGGGAAAATGAAATCGTCTGAAATTCTAAAATTTTGAAGAACCCCGCTTCTACCCTCTCTCCTCAGTATCTCCCTTTTCATTCACTCCTTCCTTCTCTCTGTAAACCCTAAGCCATCGCCACTGCCACCGCCATTGAGCCTTAAAAACTCAATCCACACTAGAATCCTACAATAGAACCCTAATAATCCTTTTGAATCAACACATCCTTTTGAATCAGCTCGTCTTCCTTTACCTCTATACTCTCTCTCTCTCTCTCTCTCTCTCTCTAAGCCCTAAGCTGCCACCACCAACATCGAACCCGATAAGCTTTAGGAGTTTAGAGTGCATCTAGAAACCTAAGCACACACTTCCGCCATCTCAAGATACCAGTTCAAGATCGAAACACCAATCCCTTTACCTCTATACTCTCTCTCTCTCTCTCTCTCTCTCTCTCTTGAGGACCGACTCTTGCAGGTACGTTTGTGTAATCAGAATGGCAAAGGGAAGAAAGTTGACCCATGGAAGAGCATTAAGTCTGGGAAGAAATCCGGTGGGAGTTCAGGATCTAGGGAAAACATATACCTCCCACTGGTGCCTTCGAAGGATCCGAATTCAGGTTGAGTTTGGAGTGCGTCTAATGAAATCTGATCATCGGCGATGCAATAACGGTTCTCTCTCACACTCGAACCCTAGATCTCGCGTCCTACCCTCCTTCATCTCTAATCTCTAAGACAAAGGATTCCAATAAGAAGGATGTGGGTTGATTTGCGTTGGAGATGGCGCTCCTAGAGATGAGCTGCTTCCTCCTCCAATAAGAAGTATGTGGGAGCGATTCTTAATGTATACTGACGTTATCACCTTCACCTCCCCTCATCTATAACTTCACTATGGTTCTGCACCTAGCTTTGCCACCGGTCGCTTCTAGCTTTGCACTCATTGGTATGGAACACCACCTCCCGTTTAGTTTGGAGTGCCTATGTTCAATCACTCTTACTACTCTTATTCCTTTTCTCTTTGCCGCCACCTCCTGCTGTGCACCGTTGCTTCTCCGAATCCTCTACCGCCACCTGTTTCTGGCTTTATTACCCAGAAATTTGAGGTTTACTTTGGTTTAGGTGCAATTCTTCTTCCTTTTCACATCGTATAACTTTATCTTCACTCTAATTCTCATCTTTTGCATTCCGATTTTATTTAGCCTCTCAAAATCGATCTCAAGGTCGATTTTGCATGTATTTTGACTTTAATCAATTCACTTTGACATTTGACTTTAATCTATTTTGACTTTAATCAAGGTCACTTTAGTTTTGGTTTATTTATTTATTAAGCAATTCGCTTTCATATTTGGAAATTCAGGGGGTTTGACTCTTTATAGTTTAAAGGAGGCAAGAACCTGTACTAAGGTTCAAATTTAAGGATTTACAGAATTGTGAAGGGGAGAAGTCGATTCACAGACTAGGCAGCGAGACCAACATTTGCTGATTGGAATGGCTCTGTAAGTAATACACCTTTTTCCTTTTATTATTATATATTTAACGAGGGTATTTTGGTCTTTTCATTTAAAACTTTACAAACTCCACTACTTTCCAGGATGTTGCAGTGACAATTCTTTTAGAACAAGATTTTCATCTAGAGAATCTCTATGAAAAAACTAGAAGGAAGGTGAAACGACAGCTGTGTCCTTGTCCATTTCCAGGCCTTCATCAAATTATAATAATAGGATGGAATGGGCAGTTGGACCTCAAAAAGGTATCAAGACACTGATACCTTAACTTTTAACTGAATGCTTTTATTAGAGGTGAAACAGTAAAACTTAATGATAAACTTGTTTGTGATTTCCTACGGTTGGTCCTGTGGTTGTGGTTCCAGTTGAAAATGCTGATGGAGAGGAGGATGCCATTTTTGGTTTTAATAAAACCCCCTCAAACTCAAATGGTCCTGTGGTTGTGACCATGAGTGAAAAGACGTCTGAAGCATCTGAGGAGGCTGATGAAACTATAGAGGATCAAATGCAATCCAGGTTTCTGTTACTTAGGTTGTATTTCATATTGGAGTAGACAACAGTTTCTGATAAATGTATGTACTTTAATGGTTCAGAAATGAAAATGCTGATGGAGAGGAGGATCATCTTGAACAACCTACCACATCTTCATCTAATGTACCCAAGAATTTACCAACGGAAGGTGACATGTCATTGAATACGGGACCCGAGTGCAAAGAGTCGAAGCAAGAGACTTCTTCTTCTTCTTCTTCTTCTTCTTCTTCACTCCCTACTCCAAGTCATCAATACCCAGTTGTTCATACATCACCAAATCCAAACTTCAGTTTTAGGTTCATGCCACCAATGATTGGAAGCCAAGTTACATCTTTTGAAAACACCAAGTCTCAGGCACGCGATGCTTCTCATGTCCCAAGCTTTGTAGTAAGACCTTACCACCCTTATTTATTTATTTATTTATAATCCATTAATTAATTAATTAAAAAAGAAAATGATTTTTTGAGAAAATTATTTACAGGTTTAGCAACCGTTTGATCCAGCAAGCTATGGACCGTATGCTTCAGCAGCCCCTACTAGTTATAACTCTGCTTCGGTTGCTGCCAATTCCATGGAATCTTTTAGGTCATAATTATATTGGATCAGAGCACTTGCTTCCATGTTTGCTTCGTGAAGGTGAAGGTGTAGCAGCTCGTGTTCTTGAGAATTTAGGTGCTGACCCAAATAACATTCGCACACAGGTAAGTGTGTTTGCTTTATTTTTCATGTGCCGGAAATACCCTTGTCTTATGTGCAATGTTTATACTTGTTGAATGGGTGATTAGAATGGTTGGGGAGAGTGCAGAAGATGTGGGTGCTGGAGTTGGTGGTGGGAGCTCTGGAAACCAGATGCCAACTCTAGCTCTAGAAACCAGACGCCTTATCAGCACCACCACCAGCTTTCGATTTCATCAACGGATGCTTCCCGTTCTTCTTCCCCATCCCATTCGCCACCAACCACCGTGACCCCGCCTTCTCTTGTTTCACATTCGACCCCCACCCCCAAACTACACTGTACGATTAGATATTAGGTTTTGAATTTTTTTTTGCTAGATACCTATATTGATAAATGATTTTATATTTGTTATTAATTGGCTTATTTTGTTTTGCCTTTGTTTATTTTATTTTGCATGTGTTCCATATATTTAGTTGGCTTTGTTTGCATTAGGACTCAACATATATATAAGAAGTATTCTTATCTATTAACCAAGTAATTGATTTAACTTTTACATTATGAAGTGCAGATTATAGTAGGATCATCAATTAACAGTTTTTCTTATCTATTACAAGGTATAACAGAGAATGCAATTTAATCACGACAATGTTAGGCCAGTACAGGTATTCTTGCTTGCCATATGTTGTTTATCCGTAACTCTATGCAGTTAATTTATACCCTTCTTATTTACATGGCAGTTGCAATCTGTGGAAGTGCTCCCTAAAAAGGATGTTAATATCTTGAAGGAAATTAGGTAGGCCTCAAAGGATAAATTTTTTCTTTATTTTGACAATTCAAAGTTTTTATTTTTCTTTATGTTTCCTGAACATGGTTTTGATTTGTGATAAATGGATCTTTCGGGGGTTCTTTCTGGATAAACCAAGGAGTCCAACATTGACAAGTTTCTAGGGGTATTTTTGGAATCCCTCGTGGAGTACAGTCATGATGATGATTCGTGCCTTAAAGTGTTGCTTTCCATGATAAAAGTCGTTCCTGTTAATGTTTTAGTTGGTCGTTTAGTTACAAAACTTCTTTCAACATGCAATTGACAAGTTAATAAATCATATGTATTTCTTGTTAATTTACAGGATTTCTTGAAATACAACGAATCATCTCTAATGAAGCTGCCTTGTAAGATATTTGATCCCATTCCACTTGGTGAAGCTGCTGTTGTTGGGAGGATGAAGGATGCAAATTCAGTAGCAATGCCTGAAGGTTCATCTTTATATGATTTGGTTCAAACGAGAATCACTACCACACATGCTTCTGTTGGAGTGGTGGTTTGCTTGAGGGAAGAGTTGTCTCTTGTAAAAGATAAACCTACTCATTTTGCAATTGACCAAGTGAGTTGACTTTTTCTCTTTCTCTTTGCAAGTTTCATATTACTGTTATTTCTAACCATATATATATATATATATATATATATATATATATATATATATATATATATAGAGAGAGAGAGAGAGAGAGAGAGAACAAAAGTTCAATGCTATAATTGACAAAAACTTAAAAGTACACTGCTATGAAAGGATAATGCTATATTCCGCAAAACATCATTTATTTGTTACTTTTGTTATGTGTGTGCATGTGTGTTGCTGTTTGTGTATAACAGAAAGAAAAACACCTTAACATACACACACGTATTTATAACTCATAAACATTATAAAAAATGACCTTTATAAAAAAGAATTGAAACAGGGATTAGCATTGTTGATAGCTTTACGAGTTCTTATGGGTGGTGTTAGATGGAATTGTGATGATATACTCTCTAGTTCATAGGATCAAGAATTGTCATTGTTGATAGCTTTACAGGTAATATTTACAATTTGTATGAGGGTATTCTTGTCATTTTGATTGTCATTGTTTAAACACACAACGGAAATTGGAAAGCGAATGAAAATGACAAGTGATTTTCTGTTGTGTTTACAGGGTTGATGAAAGCGAATAGCTCTCGAGTTAGAAGTGGAAAAGAAAGCTCAAGCCGAAAGAGATAAGATGCTGAAAATGCAAGTGTTGTATTCTTCATTTCAATTGTTAGTATGAAACATAGAGTAGATTAGATGAATGCAAATTTATATATTGTAAGAAATAGAATTGTATGACATTAAAGTTTATTCAATGGATTGTATTTTTTTGTATATGGTATTTTATTTCTATTATGACACATTAAATGCAAATTTAATTTAAAAATTCATAAATATATAAATATATATTTTTTTAAATATTTAAATTTACGATACGCAAAAATGTGTGTCATCTTCATTTATGACATGGCCTTTCTTGACAGGGGCTTTCTTGATACGCATTGCGTGTCATTAACACGCACGTCGTAAGGTTACGACACGCGAATGCGTGTCGTCTTCCTTTATGACAGGGCCTTCCTTGATACGCATTGCGTGTCGTAAACGCGCGTCGTAATTGCGCGTCGTCTATAGATGACGCGCAAAAGCGCGTCGTCTATCTTTATGACAGGGCCTTCCTTGACGCACATTTGCGCGTCGTTTGAGCCTTTTACGACGCACAATGAGCATCGTAAAAGGCTGTTTTTCTAGTAGTGTTGAGTTGTCCTTTCAGACCCTAGGAGGGGTTCTTAGCCATAAAAATGAAATCCCTTTGGTTAGAATCACTCCATGCAACTTGTGGAAGGTCTTAATGGATTAAGACCTTATATTAAACACCTTTTGGACTTGTAAAGTCATAAAGGTGGAAAATTTATGACTCTAGGGCGTGATTGAACCTTAGATCTGAAATATGGAAATAAGTGCTTAAGCCATTAAGCACTTACTCGAGTTTGGAGTTTGCAATGGTACGCCATGCGTAGTTAGCAGAAACGCCTCGCGTACGAGGTCAACTACCCCGATGGTGGTTGACTGCGAGGGTTGGAGTACGCCTAGCGTATCTCAGGAGTATGCCTCACATATACGTCCTGAGTTGACTCAGTTGAGTTAACTCGACTGGGTTGACTCAGTTGACTTAGTAGGTTTGACCTGTTGACTGACCAAGTTTGAGCTTGAGGATATTTTGGGTATTTTGGGATTTTAATGGAAATTGGTCATTGGTGGGAATAGTTGTGGATTAGAGAGATGAGTATCAGAGTCGGGCCTCACCAGTTCTGTTCAGTTTGCGAGGTGAGTTTTCCTCCGTGTACTTATGAGTTGAAGGCACCAAGGCCGGCTATTTGTATACTTGTCATATGATTGTGTACTGTAGCGATCGTATGATTGTGTATTGTAGTGATATGTTAGATATGTATCCTGATAGATAGGATGATGTTATGCTTAGTGATCTGTAAGATCTGTCTATTTGTTATTGGTTGCTTATTTGTATGCTTGTCTGTTATATATGTGTGTCGACACGGTGTATGTGTGATTGGGTTGACGCGGTCCTGCTTTGTGATGAAGGCCAACAGACCCAGGGCTTCCCGGATAGACTAAAGGCCAGTGGGGCGTACCAGTCAGGCCGAAGGCCCGGAGAACAGTTCAGATAGGCTGAAGGCCCGATGTGGCGTACTAGTCATGTTGTAGGTTTTGTGAGCCTACCGGGTAAACTATAGGCCGGTGGGGCATTCCAGTCAGACTGAAGGCTCTGTATGCATGTTGTTTGCTGTTGTGATTATGTGATGTGTTGATATTTTGGGGGAACTCACTGTGCTTTGAGTTTAGAGTTTTGGGTTATGTTTCAGGTACCTCAGATGATCGCGGGAAGGCAAAGGCGTGATCGTGCACCTCATCGTGTTTTGTTTCATAATTTTAGGAAAACTTTGATATTAAACATGTTTTGAAAACTAATTTGTAAACAATTTGTGGATTGGTTTTAAAAGTTTTAAATTTTCATGAATTTTATGGATGTTATATATATATATATATATATATATATATATATATATATATATATATATATATATATATATATATATATATATATATAGACACACACACACCGCCACATCCACAAAACACCAACTTCAAGTTTCTTCAATGACAGAGAAGATATGATGGAAATTAGAGTCATTTGGTGTGAAGAAGATATATATATATATATATATATATATATATATATATATATATATATATATATATATATATATATATATAAGAACACACACCTTGGGAGAGTGAAGCACAAATAGGTTACTAGGTTGGGCTCACATTGCAAAAATTGGAAAGCACATGGACTCAGTCGACACTAATTGAAAACTTGGATTGAAATTATGATATTCACAAAACCATAGGGACCGTTTGTGAAATGTAATCTAAGAATATAAAAAAATAACAAAAAAAATAGTCTTAAGAGAAACTAACCATATTAAAAAAAATTACAAAGTATTACCATAAAATAACCACAAAATGGGAAATGAACAAATCTACCACAATTTTTTAGTCATTATGTGCAAAAATGTGGACGGCTTGGCAAAGCATTTATTTTCTTTTGGAATTTTCATAGGTGAAACATTTCTTTTCTTTTAGAATGGTCGTAGGTCTTCACCTGCGAATTCTATGTGGCACGCGGAAAAGTTTTTGTTTTTTTTTATTTTTTTTTTCACATTGTTGTAGGTTACGTTTATGATTGGGTGAACTCAAATCATATAAGAACTGTGTTGAAGTTCTTATGTGAAAACGTTTTTTTAGGTCACTTTACATTGGGAGAACCCAAAATAGTACGATGATTGTTATGAAGTTCGTATGATTTGAGGATAACTCACCTTGCAGATGTCGACTCGGAAGATACACTCCAACTCTCGGATCGCTTGACACAGACTCCACCACCTATGATCATAGTACAATATACTCATAAGTCCTTAACCTTATAAAGTACCCCATAACCCACCAGTCAACCCCTGGTCAAAGTCAAAGTCCTCAGTCAAGGTCAACAGTCCATGTTAACCCCAACTCACCGAGTACCCTCGGCTACTTGCCGAGTTCCTTGAAGTACAATCCAACTCGCCGAGTCATCGGGGTGACTTCGCTGAGTTCCTTCGATTCTCGATTAAGCTTTAAGGCCACCCGTCGAGTTCCCTCCTTGCAACTCGATGGATACACACGCATACATATTTTAGGGAAAACTCATCCGACACCCCGAGTTGCTCTTCAATTCATCGAGTCTGATGGAAATCTTCATCGGACTCGCCGAGTTGTTCATTCAACTCGTCGAGTTCACGGCCGTCTTCATGTGACTCGCCGAGTCAACCTTACGACTCGTCGAGTCCATTCAGTCCTCTTTCCATACAGACTTGTTTTGATCCATGCAATGGCTCCAAATCACAGATCCAAGCTTCTAGGGCATGCTTATCACGTAAAGTTGCAAACTTTACGTGTATGCATGGCTTTAAAGGCTCTAAATGCCTATTTTAAGTTCTTAATGGAACTTCATGCTCAAGAGGGACCTTAATCATGACCAAAACTGAAACTTTATGCTTCTAGAATCCAAGGAGGGTCCAGATCTGAAGTTACAACCTCAGATCTAGCCCATAGCTCATCTTTCCAACTTAATATCTCACCAAAAACCCTAAAACTCAACCAGTAGAAGATATTCATTAGGAAAAAGGCGATATGGTTACCTCCAGAAGATGATAATTGAGATAAATGCTGATTCCCACACTCTACTTGCTCCAATCTCCTTCTCCTCCAAGCCTTCTCCCTCCACAGATCCTCTTTTCAAGCTTAAAACACACAATGGGCACACACACATGCGTATTAGGGTTTTAAGGAGCTCTCAAAGACTGCAAAGAGGCTAAAGGAGGCTGAGGTTCCTTTAAACAAAGGTGCAAACCGTGGGATTTAGGGTTACATCTGCCAGCTCCTACTCGCCGAGTCCCAACATGGACTCATCGAGTAGGTCACTTAACACACGATCCCACCCCGCTGCTACTCGACGAGTAAGTCAACCAACTCGTCGAGTAGATCTTAACCCAAAAAATCTTATTTAAGCAATAGCTGAGAATCGGGGGGTTACAACTCTCCCCCACTTGAACTAGACTTCATCCTCGAAGTCCGTTGGAGTAAACAATGACGGGTAATGCTCGCGCATCTCTGCCTCCGGCTCCCATGTCCACTCGGATCCCCTCCGATGTTCCCAATGTACCTTTACTAAAGGTATTTCCTTGTTCCATAGAATCTTCTTCTTCCTTTCCAAAATAGCCGCAAATCTCCACATAGTTCAGGTGCTCATCAGCCTGAATGTCATCCAACGATACCAGTGCCCCCTGGTCCATAATGCATTTTCGCAATTGCGAAACATGAAATGTGTTGTGGATCTGGCTAAGCTTCTCCGGAAGCTCTAGCCTATAAGCCACCCTGCCAACCCTGGCCATAATCCTTACGACCAGATGTAATGGGGACCCAATTTTCCCCTCTTCCTGAAGCGGATCACTCCCTTCCAGGGTGAGACCTTCAGGAGAACCATGTCATCCACCTGAAATTCCAGCTCAGATCGGCGTCGGTCGACATAACTTTTCTGTCGACTCTGAGCGGTCTGCAGTCGCTGTCTAATCTGTTGTATCATCTCGGTAGTTTGCAAGACTACCTCTGTCAGACCCATCGCCCTGTGCGCAACCTCGCCCCAGCAGACTGGGGTCCTACACTTCCACCTATACAACAGCTCGAAAGGCGGGGCGCCAATACTGGAATAATAGTTGTTGTTGTAGGCGAACTCTACAAGTGGTAGGTGGGAATCCCAACTCCCACCGAAATCTATGACGCACGCCCTCAATATATCCTCGAGGGTCTAGATGGTCCGCTCATTCTCCCCATCAGTCTGCGGATGGAACGTTATACTAAAATGTAGTCTCGTACCTAGTTCCTCGTGGAACTTCTACCAAAATCGGGAAGTAAATCGGACATCCCGATCGGAAACAATGGAAACTGGAACCCCATAGCGAGAGACAATATCGAGGACGTACAGGTCGGCCAACTTCTCTGCCGACGAACTCTCCCGTATGGCTAGGAAATGGGCACTCTTGGTCAATCGAATCACGATTACCCATATAGCATCGAACCCCTTTGTCGTCTTCGGAAACTTCGTAATGAAATCCATCGTGATCTGCTCCCATTTCCACATGGGAATCTCCAGATGCTGCAGCTTGCCATGCGGCCTCTGATGCTCGGCCTTTACCATCCTACAGGTCAAGCACCTCTCAACATACCCAACAATTTCTCGCTTCATGCACGGCCACCAGTAACTCAAACTCAGATCCCGGCACATCTTCGTGGCCCCCGGGTGTATAGAAAAGCAAGACTTATGAGCCTCCTCCATCACCGTCTGTCGGACCCCTCCGGACATCGGAACCCAAACCCGACCGTAACGAGTCCACAATCTGTGGCTATCCTGAACAAACCGGGCGCTTTCGCCCTTAATCCTCTCCAACTTCCAGTTCTCTGGTCTCATACCCTCAATCTGAGCATCCTTGATCAAACCCACCAACGGGGAATCCACCGCTATCCTCATACACCTTGCCGGGGTTGAAGACCCAGCTGACTTGCGGCTCAAGGCGTCCGCAATCACATTCGCTTTACCAGGATGGTAAAGGATCTTACAATCATTGTCCTTGACTACATCCAGCCACCTGCACTGCCTCATGTTCAGGTTCGGCTGATCCATGATGTGTCTCAAACTCTTGTGATCCGTGTATATAGTACACCGGACCCCGTACAAATAATGCCTCCAAATCTTGAGGGAGAAAACCACTGCTCTCAACTCAAAATCGTGCGTAGGGTATCTCGTCTCATGCGGCTTCAGCTGCCGCGATGCATAGGCTATCACCCGTCCCCTCTGCATGAGGACCACCCCCAAACCTGTGATAGATGCATCACAAAATACCACAAAATCCTCGACTCCCTCGGGGAGCGTCAACACTGGCGCCTCACACAAACATCGCCGGAGGGTCTCAAATGCCCTTTGCTGCTCAGAGCCCCACCGGAAATCCACCCCCTTCCTCGTAAGACGAGTGAGGGGTATTGCAATCTTGGAGAAATCTCGAATAAATACCCGGTAGTACCCTGCTAGACTCAAGAAACTCCTAATTTCCAAGGGATACTTCGGAGTCTCCCATTGCATAACTACCTCCACCTTGGCCGGATCGATCAAAATCCCCTCCTGGTTAACGAGATGTCCGAGGGAATGGACCTCTCGTAACCAAAACTCACACTTCGAGAACTTGGCATACATCCATTCTCGCTGCAGAACCTCCAACAACTCCCTGTGATGCTCCTCATGTTGCTCTCGGGTCTTGGAATATACCAAGATATCATCTATGAACACAATGACCGAGCGATCGAGCATCGGTCTGCAGACTCAATTCATCAGATCCATTAACACCGCTGGCGCATTGGTGAGCCCAAACGGCATCACCACGAACTCATAATGACCATAACGAGTCCGAAATGTGGTCTTCTCCACGTCTTCCTCCCTCACCCCGACCTGGTGGTATCCTGATCTCAAATCAATCTTGGAAAACCAAGATGCACCCTACAGCTGATCGAAAAGATTGTCTATCCTCGGGAGCGGATAACGGTTCATCACCGTTAACTTGTTCAACTCCCTATAGTCAATGCACATCCTAAGCGAATCGTCCTTCTTCCTGACGAAAAGGATTGGTGCTCCCCATGGTGAACTACTCGGACGAATAAACTGCTTACCCAGCAGCTCCTACAACTGAGATGATAGCTCCTGCATCTCCGACGGTGCCAAACGGTACGACGTCTTGGCGATAGGGGCCGCACCTGGCACTAGATCAATCCTAAACTCAACCTGCCTCACCGGAGGCACTCCGGGTAACTCCTCCGGAAACACATCAGCAAACTCTCTAACCACCGGGACCTCTGAAACTGAGAGCTGCTCTCTAACCCGTGTATCTACCACATACACCAAATAACCAGCACACCCGTGCTAAATATACTGTCGAGCCCTGGCCGCCGAACAAAACCCTGATCCCGACCTGGTGCCCTCACCATATACTACCAGTTCTCCCCCACTTGGGGTTCGAACCACCACCCGCTGTCCCTCACAGTCGATCATGGTGCCAAAATGGCTAAGCCAATCCATCCCTACAATCACACATACATCCCCCACGGGGATAGGAATCAAATCTATCAGGAAGGACACCCCGAAAATCTCCAACTCGCATCCCCGGTAGACCGAAGAAGCAGAAACCCCGTGCTCGTTGGCGATCGAAACTCGCAATGGACACTCAAGATCATCTATCAGCACACTGAACCCTCTAGAGAAGGTCTAAGATACAAACGACCGACTCGCTCCCGAGTCAAATAATACCAAAGTGGGCAAAGAATACACTAAAAACGTACCTAACCACAGGTACAATCAATAAGCATAACACTAATACAATAACTGAGACAGAGAAAAGAAACGTACCAGCAACCACATCCGGTGCTGCCTTGGCCTCTTCGGCCGCGAGCTGGAAGGCGCGACCCTGAGCCTTCGGAGGCTCCACCTTGACTGGCCTCCCATCTCCAATCCTCACAGTAGTTGGCGCGGAACCCAGCGCCGGCTTGGCGGCGAACTGTAGACAGTTGGTCTTCACATGACCAACCTGATGACAATGGTAACAAATCATCATATCTGTTGGAGGGGCGGACTGACGGCAGTCCCTGACATAGTGTCGCTCCTTCCCACATTTGTGGTACCCACCTCTCGCTCGACAAACTCCCGAATGACCCCTGCCACACTTTCCACAGGTGCGGCTCTGCTGACACCCAGATCGAGTATCATCGGTCTTAGACCGCTTAGGCGCCGACTGAGACTGTGTTAGTGCCTGACGATGCTCTTTCAGCTGCAGCTCTAACTCCAACTCACGCCGCCTCGCGGCTTCCTGTAGATCCAGGAGGGTCTCACAACACTGTGTAGCCACAAACTGCCGTATATCCGTCTTGAGCATACTCAGATAACCAGTCATCTGAGACTACTCTGATGCAAACTCTGGGCAACACATAGCCCTCTCAATGAACATCTGGGTAATCTCCATCACATACTCCCCATCCTGTCTCAATGTCAAAAACTCCTGAGCAAGCCACTCCCGTTCCACGCGCAGAACGTAGTGGGTGCGAAACATATCCCGGAACTGCTCCCAAGTAATAGCAGCCCGCTGATCATCAGAATATGAACATGTCGTTAATCTCCACCAGTCCTTTGCCCCGAGCCTAAGCAGGTTCAGAGCACACCTGACCTTCTGGTCAGTAGGACATGAGCACGTGAAGAAACAGCCCTCCACGTCAGACAACCACCGCATAGCTCTGATCGCATCCTATGTACCATCAAATGTTGGGGGCTTCATATTATCGAAGCCCAGATATTGGAAATCCCTGCCGGCTCCTCCTCCAGCCCCCGCCGCAGTTACAGCCAAAGTGGCTGCAGCGGATGCTGTCTCTGCCAGAGCTGCATATCGCTCATCAAAATACTCAACCATCGCGGTCTTGATCGACCCAAACATCTCTAGTAGTTGCGCTCGGAAAGCTGCAACGACCTCATCGTGCATGATCTCCCGGATCCTGGCATCCAACTCCTCGATCCCTATCTGTACCACGGGCTCAGGTGCTACCGGCACCTCCAACCCTCCGTCTTCCGACCCTGATCCTGATCGTGATCCGGATCTAGAAGCAACACGTCTCGTCACTACCATACTGAAATATATAAACCATTAGATAAATAACATAATATCGGGAGACCAAAACCCACAAATCCTAGGGGTTGTGACTTCCTTGCTACGCGTATGGGTCCTGTGCTTCCAGTAGTACGGGCTCATACTACCTTCCACACCTACCCATATTTTTCTCAAGTATCACCACAACGCCCTAATACTATACTCAACATAATGTACGCTCAACCCTCACTACTAGGGGACATCGCCTATCTTACAACTGATCCCACAGCTCTGCACAACTCACACCTCCATGGAACTTCCATCAGCCACTGTAGCGCTAGTGTATGCTAGCCACACATAACGCTGGACCCGATAGACTTTCGAATATCCAATCCTACTCTAAGGTTGAATCAGACATTCTCAGGCTATAAGATCTTGACTATACATAGCCGTGATGCATATACTAAACATCTACAATTATGATGTTAATTCTATATACAAGAAACCCTAGGCTAATAGGTATCATATAATCAGACATATCATGCGATTCCTGAAGATCCCTAGCCTAACACTAGCATGTTGTTCTAACATATCAGAATATCAAATAACTGTATGGTATTTTGGGGTTTACTTACAGGCTCCGGCTAATCGTACCCTCTGCATCCTCCATCCTTTATTTTGAAAACCATTTTTAAAACTTACTTTCCGAAAATCTACTTGATTTGAGACTGGATTCACACGAGTGTTCCTCCAATTCACTCAAAACAAGGCTATGGTACCAACTTGTAACATCCATAAATTTTACGCCAAATTTAAACTTTTTTTTTATCATAATTAAAAATCAAATAGCATCGTTTACAAAATGTTTTCAAGTCAATATCCATCAGAGTGTCCCAAAATTATAACATATGGATGAGGAGCGGTACGGTCACGCCTTTGCCTTGCCATGATCTCCTGAAGTACCTGAAACAATAAACTGAAAACTATAAGCCGAGGACTTAGTGAGCTACCCCCAAAATACCAACACCACACAGACAATGCCATATCACCAACAATCAATCAATCAACATGCATACTGGGCCATCGGCCTGACTGGACCGCCCTGCTAGGCCTACAGTCTATCTGAATCTATCCCGAGCCTTCGGCATGACTGGTCCGCCACGTGGGCCTGCAGTCTCCCCGGACCGCTCATAGGGTATGATGACCTACAGCACAAAGCAGGACCGCCACAACCCAACCCACAAGCCAATAACCAAGTGCGCATAACTATTATATACTGGCATATACAAGCATCAAACATATATATCACACTGAATATCAATCATAGAATTCTCTCGTAACTAGAGTACCCACCTAACAGGTCACTAACATACCAATCCTTACGGATCATAATAGCATAACATACTGTCTACCCTGATTCCGATCTAGCAGATCATAACCACATGCAACATACCACAACAATAACAACTAAAGGGTCGGCCTTGGTGCCGTAGACCCTATCGATATAGTGAGGATAAATCAACTTGCAGATGTCGACTCGGAAGATACACTCCAACTCTCGGATCACTTGACACAGGCTCCACCACATATGATCATAGTACAATATACTCATAAGTCCTTAACCTTATAAGGTACCCCATAACCCACGAGTCAACCCCTGGTCAAAGTCAAAGTCCTCAGTCAAGGTCAACAGTCCATGTTGACCCCAACTCGCCGAGTACCCTCGGCTACTTGTCGAGTTCCTTGAAGTAAAATCCAACTCACCGAGTCATCGGGGTGACTTCGCCGAGTTCCTTCGATTCTCGATTAAACTTTAAGGCCACCCGTCGATTTCCCTCCTTGCAACTCGACGGATACACACGCATACATATTCTAGGGAAAACTCATTCGACTCGCCGAGTTGTTCTTCAACTCGTCGAGTTTGATGGTAATCTTCATCCGACTCGCCGAGTTGTTCATCCAACTCGTCGAGTTCACGACCATCTTCATGTGACTCGTCGAGTCAACCTTGCGACTTGCTGAGTCCATTCAGTCCTCTTTCCATACAGACTTGTTTTGAGCCATGCAGCGGCTCCAAATCATAGATCCAAGCTTCTAGGGCATGCTTATCACGTAAAGTTGCAAACTTTACGTGCATGCATGGCTTTAAAGGCTCTAAATGCCTATTTTAAGTTCTTAATGGAACTTCAGGCTCAAGAAGGACCTTAATCATGACCAAAACTGAAACGTTATGCTTCTAGAATCCAAGGAGGGTCCAGATCTAAAGTTACAACCACAGATCTAGCCCATAGCTCATCTTTCCAACTTAATATCTCACCAAAAACCCTAAAACTCAACCAATAGAAGAGATTCATAAGGAAAAAGGCGATATGGTTACCTCCAGAAGATGATAACTGAGATAGGAGTTGATTCCCACAATCTACTTGCTCCAATCTCCTTGTCCTCCAAGCCTTCTCCCTCCAAAGATCCTCATTTCAAGCTTAAAACACACAATGGGCACACATACACACGCGTGTATTAAGGTTTTAAGGAGCTCTCAGAGACTGCAAAGTGGCCAAAGGAGGCTGAGGTTCCTTTAAATAAAGGTGCAAACCCCGAGATTTAGGGTTTCATCTGCCAGCTCCTACTTGCCGAGTCCCAACATGGACTTGTCGAGTAGGTCACTTAACATGCGATCCCACCCCACTGCTACTCGACGAGTAGGTCAACCAACTCATCGAGTAGAGCTTAACCCAATAAATCTTATTAAAAAGCAATACCTGAGAATCGGGGCTTTACAACATACATAAGGTTAGTGACCAAACATGCAACTTTGACCAAACCATAAGGACGGAAAACGCAAGAAAATCAAACTACAGGGACGATTCGAGTGCAAAAAAAAGTTAGGTACCAAACGTGCAATTTTAACCAAACTATACAGACAATTTCAGTAATTTACTATTTTTTTAGCGTTTTTCAATTTCTTAACTATTTTATGGAAACTTTTCTTGGAAAGACTTTGAAAAAAAGAAAAGATTATGATCAATTTCTCTGGTCTTAATTGATAATTTTTTTTAGGTAAAATAAAAAAAATTATTAAGTTTATATATATATATATATATATATATATATATATATATATATATATATATGAAAAGTTCAATAGAAAACCATAATTATTATTGGTTATTGAAGGAACCAAATATTTTTTTTAATTTCTAAAGCTTATTATTTATCAAAAAATAAATCTAAAAATATCTAAATTCATATATTTCGGAACCAAACATTGTGAATGTGAAAAATATATTTCGGATTCACCGTGTGAATCCGAATTCACGTTGCGTATTTTTCAAAGATTCATATTGTGAATTTGAAAAAAAAAAAAAAAAAAAAGGGACATAAGTATTTCTAACCGCTTTTTTTTTTTTTCTCTGTTCTTGTGTATCTCTCAGTCCATGGACAAACTTCCCGATGATATAGCCCTCTATATACTGAGTCGACTCGACGACTCGGCCGATGTAGCTCGCTGCCGACTAGCTTGGAAGACGTTCAATACTGTCTCTCCAGAACTTCGATCAATCAATATTCAATGTTCATTGGAAAGGTACATCAAATCAAGGTCTAAGTTATCGAATTCTTCAAGTTCGTCACAATCTGTTACTCCCTTCAAGACAATTTTCCTCAATCTTGTATCGAAATTGAGGGTTGTCGATTCGGTCTGTATAGGCACCGAGAAACCACTCCGAAATGTGTCGTACGATGACGTTGAGGACGAGAATGATGATCTGTACCTCACCCATGGAGATTTTGTTAAGGAGTGGCTACCTAGGGTTTGCGGAAGGTTGAAATCGCTTTCAATTTCTGACTTTTGGATTCAATCTTGTTGGCGTCGATCGGACCTGTTGCCTCTAGTTTCTGCGTATTGTAAGTTCATCATATATGCAAGAATTCTTATTCATGTTCTTCATCCTCTGCTGATGCTGTTCTTATATTGTAAAATTCAATTCTCTACTGATGCGAAATGATAAAACCCCCCTCTATGATCTGACAATCAATTAGGAAGATCATGTACCTTCAGTTCTCTAATTAATCGATGCACTCAATTTTGATTGATGCAGGTCATAATCTTCTTGAATTAGAGGTGAAGAACGCATGGCTATCAGTAGAAAACATGAACCCAATGCCAATGCTAACAACTTTAACACTTGAATTCATAAGATTAGACGATGAAGACCTAAACATGTTGAACAAATCCTTCCCAAATCTTCAAGTTCTTAACTTGGTAGGTGTGGGTGGTCTCAAACTCCCCAAAATCAACCTTCTTAACCTCAAAACCTGTCACTGGACTGTATCAAATGCCCCATTATCTTTAACCCTAATCACACCCACACTCATCACACTAAGACTCGAATGCATAAGACCCACTTCACTTTACATCGAAGCTCCCATGTTATCTCATCTCCATCTTGCCCTTGATCATGCCGACTCATTTACAATCAAAAAGTTCCAAAATTTAAAAACCCTTTGGCTCGAGTCTTTATACATCAGATCCTTACTCTTAAAATTCCCATTTACAAAAACAGTCGAAAATCTAACAGTGGATTCACGAAAGTGGGAGAGAGGGGCAGTTGGGTTTTCCAAATTTACCCTTGAGAAGGTGTTCACGGTTTTCCCGAATGTGAATTCTTTATGTATTAACTCAAGTCTGTGGTCGGAATTAGAGGCGTGTTATGATGTGGATAGTTGGGAGACATGGGATAGGAGAAAAGGGTTGAAAACATTTTGTGCATATTTGTTGTTGGTTGACCCTTTGTTGACTTTTTCATCGGTTGCTTCTTTGTTGGATCAATGTGTGGGGTTGGTTGATGTTTCATTGCTTATACATCATGATGTTGTTGCTAATGTATCAAAAAGCTTTATCTTAAGGTGTACATCTCGGTGGCCGGAAGTGAATTGGAAATGGGGAATTTGGAGAGAAGGAATGGAAGTTTCTTGGATAACCAATTGGTAATTTTTTTAATAATCTTCTCATGGTTGTTGGATCATAAAAAATGATTTTTTGCTTGTCTTTGTGTTATATTTAGATAAGTATTTTGTAAATACGATCATATGTATGTTATATCTTTGGTTTTACTAGATAATATAGTAGCTGGTATCTATGTTTATGGTTTATTGGTTGCAATAGATAGTAGTTGATCTGTATTGGGGTGGACTACCTTTCTAGGGCTATTTTTATTAGGAGGATGAGAAGGGTCTTTATGTCTTTTTGCACAAATGGACGATTGGGAGTAAGTCTTTATCACCACATTATTCGACTTCTTTCGATGAGACAAGAAATTGCATTTTTTTTTGTTCGATTGATATGGTTGTTTCTTTTATTACTTAATTTGAACAAACTATACATGGTTGTTTATTTGGACTTAATTTAGACAAAATGACATAATTTGTTCCATTGAAAAGGTTGTTTCATTTCTATATTATTGACAAACTTTTTTTTTTTTTGTGAAATTATTATTTTCTGAAAAATTAAGAGGACTTACTATCATTTTTAAGGTAAAGTATCATAAAAAAAAGGGTATGAAGATTTATTTCATAAAGTACGTTGTTATTTTTGCGAAGAGATTATTATGGACATTATTGATGGAGGGAGATAACTAGATTAAAGTTACAATGCATTCCACAACTTCCACTATCATTTCGATCTCTAATTTCCCAATTTATTATCAAATCAATATTTGTCTACCCGAGTAAGAAAAACTTCTGTTCACACCAAAAATACTACGACCATATGTGGCACTCATCAACTCTAGGACTAGTGGGAACTGTAGGGTCACAAAAGAAGTAATTGGGAGGCATGTCAAGACAGCTATTGGAATCAGAATCTTTGAGTTTCGTTGGCCAAACACAAGATACAATGTTGCACCAAATGCTACTATCATAGCTGTGGTTGAGATAAACAATGTGGCTAAACCAATTATCAACTTTGTAGGCAACTTGAAGAGAAAGTCTTGTTCAGCAAAACGTGCAGTGAGGATCGACAAAAACATTAACAATGAAGTAACAGCCGCAAACAGTGATATGGCATCTGATATTGCAAATACTGTGAAGGCGGTGTTATTGGTAAAAATTGGTATCCCCTTGTTCTGATCGCTTCCTCCTGGCACTGTAATTGCTGCTGCAAAGACGATGGTGATGATTAATGCAGCTGTAATCGTGTAGGATTCCGCAGTGGACTTCATCCATTTTTCTCCTTCAATCACTAACTCCTTGTGTTCTCTAGTAAATACCGTTTGTGGTGTTCCGTTGAAAGAGTTCTTTTGTACGATGCTTAAAGGACAAATGAATCTTTCCACTTCCTATAAGATTACAATATGTTAATTGCTACATATGATTGAAAAATACTTATGGTGTTTAAATATCAGGTATGCCAATTTTGAATCATCAAGATTCATACTTTAAACCATTGTAGTTCACGTTGTATTTGTAAAGCTGCCCCCGATATAAGATTAAGTTTGTTCTTAGGTGCCAATCTTGCAGCAAGATGCAACAGGTTATTACCATGAGAGTCTCTGATTGTTCGATATATATTCCGATGCTCGCTCATTTGATAAAGGAGGTTGTAAACCTTTTCTGAGCGATTTATCACAACATACTGGATAATGTTGTGACCATCTTCGTTAGCACTCCAAATTGCATTTGGGAAGTAAGACACAATAACTTCTACAACTTCGAATGCATTTTGTCTGGTGGCTTCAAGAATCGGATTTGTATAATAGTGATGGTAAGAGGTGGGAGTGTTTTCACTCTTTATCAATCCAGATACATGCCACAATAGTCTCCTAGCATCTTCATGAGTTTCAACTCTCTCTTTAATTAATAACCATACTGCAACATATATAGATCCAAATGAGCATCTCAAATAAAAAAATACATCTTTTTTTTTTTTTTTTCTCTCTTTTGTTTTTAGTAGTAATATCACGGTACTTGTTGATCATCTTACCTAACATTCGAGGGATAAACAGCAAAAGCATAAGCATGAAGCCAGTCACTGCATCATGTGATAAAATGTTTGTTAGAATGATGGGGTTATAGAATGTTCAACCAACAAGTTAAAGAGTCTAAAAAAAGATAAAATCTGGACCTACCATTAATGATCAACCTGAAAACCCGTCTGCTACTAATAATATTGCAAATGGTTCCACAAAAGCCATATGCACACCGAACTAAATCACCACTCCCTACAATTAATATAAAAAGTGGTGTGCAGGAAGTTTGGTGATGAAGTGATAAATAGTTTGATAATGTAAAGGAGCATACAGATCAATTAATTAACGATAAAAATAAAACGACAAACCTATAAAATTTTCAAATAGGTTGAGTTCACGTGGGAAATTTTGAGCTATAGCCATCAGCACAACATCACTATTCAATGTTTTGTAATGCTCCAACAGTTTTATTGCAAAGCCTACATATATATTCCAAGATCAACCATATCAATTAAGTGTGTAGGTTTTCCACTACTGGAATTTGTGTCCAGTTGACACTTACGGAAATCTTTAGAGGAAATAAGGGTAACTAGAAGGCCATCACCAGTTGTGCCAGAAAACAGAGCCTCCTTTTGTCTATCATCATTAGTATCATTGATGTGTTGCAGCAGATGTCGGGCTGTTTGGGTGTTCATATTAGAAAGAGCCAAGGCTAGTGGTGTCTGACCTTCATTGTCTTTTGCGAACAACAACTCTGGGTTTCTTGCCACCAAGATGTCAGCAGCTTCAGTGTTGCCAATAATGGCAGCCACATGAAGTAGCGTGCTTCCATCTGAATTTCTTAGATCCAGTAGTTGTGTGTTCTCCGGTAACCTTTCCAACAATATCTCTAAGAGTTTTGAGTTCTTGGAAATACCGACTGCTACATGGAGCAAAGTGTTGCCATTATTCGTGATTTTGTCCATCACTGTAACCCTTCCCTGACTCAATATTTCTTCGACCCAAACCCAAATTCCAAAGCGAGTGTAATTGTACAATCTCTGGAGCTCCTGTGCTATGTCTTTATCTTGTAGTAGTGTATCTATGTTTGCATAATTTTGTTATCAAGATAAAAACTAAGAGATACAAAATATGTGCTCTCATGTGATCCAATCTAATCTAAACATTAGGAATTTTAAAGGATGATGAAAAAAAACACCTTGTTTGTATATAATACACTTTTATCCATTTTGTATATTGTGTTTCTTGTTTGAACGAGTGCTTGGGCGACTCATCTTTTTAACGACTATACATTAAAAGCTTGTTACTGGTTTACCCGTTATGTCTGTATAAAATTTTCTTTTTTATTTAAATTTAATTCAAATGTCTTGGCTTAAAAAAAAAAAGTAAAAGCTATATAGCCATATTTTACTGTACAAGTAGTGGTATGCTTTATATTATCTGGATTTGCTTTTCTCTGTCTCGATCTTGTAGTGTATCTATATTTGCATAATACGTGAAAAAATTAACTACAAGATATAAAATATATGCTCTTATGTAGTCTAGTATATTATGGATTTTAAAGGAGGATGAAAAAAAAAATCTTGTTTTTAGGCAGACTTTTTTTATCCGTTAAATTTGTATACTTTGCATCTCTTTTAGCTTGTTTGTTAAAACAAGTGCTTGCTTGACTCACCTTTTGGGTTACTATACAGTAAAGGCTATACATTTTCACTATATAAATAGTGGTATGCTTTCGTTTATCTAAATGATCACCAACCCAAATTAATGATAGAATAGCAAACAAGAGATAGGATGAACCTTCAACAACAGGTGACACTTGCGGAAGAACAGGAGGACCATACATAGTCTGCAGTTCATGCCAAACATCTTTTGCACTGAAATCATGATCTGCATTTCTCTCTTGATGGGGTTTTTCTGTGAGGCGATTCAGAACATACCTGAGTGTTTCTTCAGATAAAGAACCAAGAATCCAACCCTTCACAAGGGCATCTGATCTTGTCCACAGCTTCTGATGAGTCTGATGCTCACCCACTTTCTCCTTCCCGGAAACACTACTACTACTACTGGCTTCATGATCAGGGCTTATGAATGTTCCATCAATGAAACCAAACATATCATGACTCTTTAAGAGACATATCATCTGTGTTTTCCACATACTATAGTTATCCCTACCACTAAGCTTCAAGCTAATAAAACTGGGGGTATAAACATTTGATGGGTATGGGTATGTGTTTCCTTCTCCAATTTCCACTGTCACATATTCATTAGAGCTTGAGCTTGCCATTTTTTTTTCTATCTTTTTTTTTTCTTTCTTTCTGTGAATACTCCTTCCAACTTATTACATTTTTAAAATAGAAAGATAAGATGAAGTTGATTTGTGAGGTCCACCAAAGCCACTATAAGATCGCATCATTCCAAAGTAATCACCACATATAAAAAAGTTTCACGAGGTAAAGAATATTAATTACAAAAGTTATTTACCTGAAGATTTTACTATGACATTTATTCATCAAAATATAATAAAAGCATCGTGAACTCATTCTTTTATCCTAAAGGTCAGATCTGTGGTGCCCACAAAAACCACTTTAAAGACCTCATTCTTTCATAGCAAAGAAGAGATTTGTTGTGCACCACAAGATCAACATTATTGACGCTAGATCGGAATTTTTTTGCAGATGAAGCACTTTAGTCAAGAATAAAATGTTTAAATAATTCAATATTCGCAAACTACTGGTCCACTAACGTTATCTGCCATATAGGGCAGTCTCGTTCAATGACACTATTTCTAATAATGTGCTTCAATAAAGACTATTATTTAAATAAGAAGAAATATGGTGGGGTAATTTGTATGTTTGCTCCCTAACTTATTTTTTTAAGTCGGATTTTGTTATGCGCTTGGTCTCTACTATCTGTTTTAATTACGTGTTTGGTCCCTGTCTTACCTAAAAAGACTATTATTTAAATAGGAAAAATGGCAGGGTGTGAGAAGGGTGGGGTTGGGGGTGTTTATTTAAATAAATAAAAAAAATTAAGGGCAAAATTGTCTTTATAGGTATGACATGGACCAAACGTGTAACAAAAACAAACAGTAAGAACTTTTCGAGTTAAAAATTAAGTTAGAGACCAAATGTATAAATTATCCTAAACCTTAGGGACCACTTGTGTAATTTACTCTTTTTTTATTGTGTAAACTAACATGGGAGTATTCTAATAATCTGCATTCCAGCCATCTAGGTCTTAAGAGATGCCAACTTTAGCAGGTTTTGCTAGATTGAGATATAGGTGTCGGTTTTGAGGCACATGAGGATGTTGAAAATTTGATTGCTTGGATTGTGATCAAATTAGGTTTATCAGTTTCCTTGAAAAATATTTATACGTCCGAGTTTCAAAGACATTTTCTCATGATAAAAATAATGACGCACAAGGAACGTCGCAGGAGTTGTATCAAATTCTTTAATCCAAAAAACCAGAGTATCTCTTATAATTAAACTCACAAAATGGATAAGGACAACAAAATACGGCTTTAGAAAGTTATTTTTGGTTATCAACAAGTTGAAACTTTTTTCTAGAAATTTTGTACTGTTGTACGTACAGTCAACAGGTTTTTGAACAATCCCATTAGCTGTTGGAGAACTTAGTATCGCAGGTCCGTATTAGGCTTTGCGTTACATTACAAGATCATATGATCTTTTACTATAACTCCATACTTTTGAAAATGTTTTTCTACTGCATTCTAACCAAGTTAAATTGGGAAAATGACTTACAAGTCCAACCAAGTCCAACGGAGTTGTATCAAATTCTTTAATCCAAAAAACCAGAGTATCTCTTATAATTAAACTCACAAAATGGATAAGGAAAACAAAATACGGCTTTAGAAAGTTATTTTTTGTTATCAACAAGTTGAAATTTTTTTCCAAAAATTTTGTACTGTTGTATTTACAGTCAACAGGTTTTTGAACAATCCCATTAGCTATTTGAGAACTTAGTATCGCAGGTCCATATTAGGCAACTCTTTGCGTTACATTACAAGATCATATGATCTTTTACTATAACTCGATACTTCTGAAAATGTTTTTCTACTGCATTCTAACCAAGTTAAATTGGGAAAATAACTTACAAGCCCAACAGAGTTTCCAAAGCATTCAAAAAACTTCATTCATGTTTTGTCTGTTCAAGAAAAACCCAAGGAACTTAACCTTTTGTCTAAAAAACTCAATGAAGTTTTCAAACCGTAAAAAAACCACAATCATGTTTTATATGTTCAAAAAGGTTAAGTTTGTTGGGTTTTTTTTGAATAGACAAAACATGATTGAGAGTTTTTTGAACGGCTTGAAAACTTCGTTGGTCTGACAAATCATTTTCCCGATATGGTAATAAGCAAAGTCATGTGTTTCTCTTCTTTGACTTCCATAGAATTGAACAAAAGTGTAACTTAGTTGAACTTTTTTAGACAAAAGGTTAAGATTGTTGGGGTTTCTTGAACAAACAAAATATGATTGGGGTTTTTTGAACGGGTTGAAAACTTCGTTGGACTCGTAAGTCATTTTCCAAAGTTAAAATCCATCTTTTACATTAACTCGCCAGGGTCTTACCCCCACAGTTTAAACGTCAGGGATCAAATTCGCCACTAAAAGTGTGCCTTTGGCAGCACCGGACTTGTATTAGATCATAACTTTGATCCCAGTTCAAACTAGCTAGTAAAAATTTCTGTTACACTTTAGTTAATCTCATCATCCATTCCTTCCAACTATTCATAAGTACCAATGAAAAAGTGACGAAAAGGTCAACCAACAAGAAATATATGCACATAGTGATTTCAATTTTTTCCTCTCCTTCCTTGTCTCCCAAGTTTCTGGATCATAAGTCATAACACGGCTCTATTTCCGACCAGGTATTTGAGTTAATAAAGAATTCCAACTTCAGAAAATAGTAAACACGTCCTCAAGGGTAAGTTGGAAAACCCAACTGCCCCTCTCGCCCACTTTAATGAATCGATTCTAAGATTTTCAGTGATGTACTTTGTTAGACGTAAGACATATCTTTTGTTATATAGTTCTAATACATTTGGTTAATATATTGAAATGATAAAAGTATCCAATAAAAATAAAAGTAAAAAGAAAAGCGGTGTAACTAGAACGTAAAACTAAAATATTATGTGTTCTGATGGGGAATATTATATTTTTATAAAATTCTTTTAATAAAAAGTTACTTTTCTATATGAAATCATACAAAAACATTGTTAATAATTTTTTGTGATAAAAGTAATTAAATATCAAATATATTCTATATTGGTATAGTTTTTAAAGTATTTATGATATCTTTTTATAATTTGTGACAAGATATAAACATTTGTTATATACTTTCAATAGAATAAGTTGATACATTGAAATGCAAATATATATATATATATATATATATATATATATATATATATATATATATATATATATATATATATATATCAGGTTCATTTGAGACCATTCTAATTTTGTGAGACCGTGAGACCAAATCTAAAAATAATTTTAAAATGCAAAATAAATGGAAAAATCCAAATTTTTTTTTTAAATATTATTTTCGGAACTTGAATTAAAAAAAATTAAAAAAAAATAAAAAAAAGTTCTGTTTTTTTTAAAAATACGTGAAATATTCTAAATAGAATATTACACTGACATATTCTAAAAAATAATTTTAAAATGCAAAATAAATGGAAAAATCTAAAAATTCTTTTTTTAAATATTATTTTCGGAACTTGAATTAACTAAAAATAAATAAATAAAAATTCTATTTTTTTTTGAAAAATACGTGAAATATTCTAAATAGAATATTACACTGTATGTATTCTCAAAATAATTTTAAAATGCAAAATAAATGGAAAAAATCAAAAAATTCTTTTTTTAAATATTATTTTCGTAACTTGAATTAACTAAAAAAAATAAAAAAAAATGCGTCTCACGGTCTCACAAAATATAGGTGGTCTCAAATGAACCTAACCCTATATATATATATATATATATATATATATATATATATATATATATATATATATATATATATATATATATATATATATAATAGTATATACTAAATAATAAGAACGTGAGGAACTAACTAGAAATCTTTATGTAAATAGAAGGGGAACACCAAAAAGACCTTTTGGTTTATTATTGAACCTGGTGGGACCATCGATAACACTGGAATGGATTTAGGCATTTAGCACATAAGGTAGTGAATGCCCTCTAGAACTTTAAAAAAGAAACCCATTAAATATTAAAAAATTTACATTTTTTTTACTCATTCATAAAAAACCAAGCTTAACCTATCCTTAGAGACCTTGCATGTCAAATCAACTTTCTAGAAGCAGTCAGCCCTCCCATGAAGGCCCAAGCTCTTATGCTTTCACATTTTTGAGAGCATCACATGCCAAATCACACAGTTCTTCTTGTATGCCATATTTGACTTTGAGGCGACCGTCGATTTGATGGAAACTTGAAAGTTTGTGTCCTTTGTCTTCCGCTTTGAGTTCTTCAATCGTCTTTGTGTATTTCTTAAAATTTCTTTTGTTAAGTGCTTAAAATTTTACTTGGGTACATGATTTGAGAATTTGTACCCACACAACAAGCTCAGATATGACAGTTTTACTCGTTTCTTCATTTTTGTTGGTCGTGTGAATACAATATAAAATTTTCTGTTACTGCGAAAGGCAACACGTGTCAACAAATAGGCATGTGTTGTGTTCTGTGGGTCAAGACTTATCGAGTCAGGTTCTTAGTCAGAAGTTTCAAAATTTAGTTTGAAAACTATTTTATTTTTGCTTACGTAGTGTTTCAATATACAATTCTTTTCATTTTTACAATCAACCTCATAGTGTACGGTGTCTTGCAGTCCCCTAATTATGGAAATGGTTATTACACTTACCACTATCGTACTTGTCGTTTTCGAACTTTCATTCTCTATCTTCAGAATTATTTAATCCAAAGAATGTCATCATATCATGTAACGTTTTCAATTTTTTAAAGTTTTTTATACGTAGGAAATAAACTAAAAATAATTTTTTTTGGGTTCTTTTATAATCCAGAAAAACAAGAAATTAAAAAAAAAAATTGTTTCTCATTTTTTTTTTCTAAATGCAATGCAATACATAAAATGTATAAAAGAATCTCGAAACATTTAATTGAAAAACTAAAAAATTTAAAATTTTTAACAAAAATGCAAATTTTGACTACTAACCTCTTCCCAAGCATGAAATGAAGCATTGTTATCAATGCTTTGAGTGAAATGCAGAACTTAATAAATCATATAAAAGAAAAAGGTGACAACTAGGAAAGAATGTACTTGATATTAGAGATGCACAAACCTAAGATCCGATCCGA